>NC_138319.1:40870000-40907500 GCF_965601325.2 Salmo salar
GAGTATAATGCACATGCATCCGTTAAATGTTTTAACCAGTTTCCTTCTTTTAATCCATCGTTAAGTATATCAGTTCCAGGGATAATATAATATATACGTCTAGTGCTTGGCAACTATATATCTCAGAAATTGGATCAATTTACACTCTTTCAAATGATGAAATGTAAGTTAAAATCCATTCTCACTGGAAGACTTAGTTATGTTTAAGGAATGTCCTCTTTTCTCCAGTTTCATCATCCTAAATTACCAGACGGACATCTCATCTAGAACTCCTTACAGATGAGTCTGTGTGTGTTGGTTCTTCAACCCTTGCTGGGACCTAAAATCCACAAATGTTCCCACAAGAAATAGCAAAAACAAGGAATATTCTCCCTCGTGGAGACGTTACTCACATCCCCTTAAGGTCAAAGGATATTTTAAGCTAACGGGGTTACAATTAGGGTTTGGCTAAAAGTAAGAGATTAGCGGTTAGGTTTAGGGTTAGGAGTTAGGTTTAAGTTCAGGGTTTGGTTTAAGGATAGCATTTAGGTTTAAGTTCAGGGTTTGGTTAAAGGATAGGATTCAGGTTTAAATTCAGGGTTTGGGTTAAGGATAGGATTTAGGTTTAAGTTCAGGGTTTGGGTTAAGGTTAGGAGTTAGGTTTAAGTTCAGGTTAGGGTTAGGTTTAAGGATAGGGTTAGGTTTAAGGATAGGGTTAGGTTTAAGGATAGGGTTAGGTTTAAGTTCAGGGTTTGGGTTAAGGTTAGGAGTTAGGTTTAAGTTCAGGTTAGGGTTAGGTTTAAGGATAGGGTTAGGTTTAAGGATAGGGTTAGGTTTAAGGATAGGGTTAGGTTTAAGTTCAGGGTTTGAGTGTTTAGTTACTATACCACTGGGCTGAGTGTTTAGTTACTATACCTCTGGGCTGAGTGTTTAGTTACTATACCTCTGGGCTGAGTGTTTAGTTACTATACCTCTGGGCTGAGTGTTATGTGACTATACCTCTGGGCTGAGTGTTTAGTTACTATACCTCTGGGCTGAGTGTTTAGTTACTATACCTCTGGGCTGAGTGTTTAGTTACTATACCTCTGGGCTGAGTGTTTAGTTACTATACCACTGGGCTGAGTGTTTAGTTACTATACCACTGGGCTGAGTGTTTAGTTACTATACCTCTGGGCTGAGTGTTTAGTTACTATACCTCTGGGCTGAGTGTTTAGTTACTATACCTCTGAGCTGAGTGTTTAGTGACTTTACCTCTGGGCTGAATGTTTAGTTACTATACCTCTGGGCTGAGTGTTTAGTTACTATACCTCTGGGCTGAGTGTTTAGTTACTGTACCTCTGGGCTGAATGTTTAGTTACTATACCTCTGGGCTGAGTGTTTAGTTACTATACCTCTGGGCTGAGTGTTTAGTTACTATACCACTGGGCTGAGTGTTTAGTTACTATACCTCTGGGCTGAGTGTTTAGTTACTATACCTCTGGGCTGAGTGTTTAGTTACTATACCTCTGGGCTGAGTGTTTAGTTACTGTACCTCTGGGCTGAGTGTATAGTTACTATACCTCTGGGCTGAGTGTTTAGTGTCTATACCTATGGGCTGAGTGTTTAGTGACTATACCTCTGGGCTGAGTGTTTAGTTACTATACCTCTGGGCTGAGTGTTTAGTTACTATACCACTGGGCTGAGTGTTTAGTTACTATACCTCTGGGCTGAGTGTTTAGTTACTATACCTCTGGGCTGAGTGTTTAGTTACTATACCTCTGGGCTGAGTGTTTAGTTACTATACCTCTGGGCTGAGTGTTTAGTTACTATACCACTGGGCTGAGTGTTTAGTTACTATACCTCTGGGCTGAGTGTTTAGTTACTATACCTCTGGGCTGAGTGTTTAGTTACTATACCACTGGGCTGAGTGTTTAGTTACTATACCACTGGGCTGAGTGTTTAGTTACTATAACTATTGGCTGAGTGTTTAGTGTCTATACCTCTGGGGTGAGTGTTTAGTTACTATACCTCTGGGCTGAGGGTTTAGTGACTATACCTCTGGGCTGAGTGTTTAGTTACTATACCACTGGGCTGAGTGTTTAGTTACTATACCTCTAGGCTGAGTGTTTAGTTACTATACCTCTGGGCTGAGTGTTTAGTTACTATAACTCTGGGCTGAGTGTTTAGTTACTATACCTCTGGGCTGAGTGTTTAGTTACTATACCACTGGGCTGAGTGTTTAGTTACTATACCTCTGGGCTGAGTGTTTAGTTACTATACCTCTGGGCTGAGTGTTTAGTTACTATACCTCTGAGCTGAGTGTTTAGTGACTTTACCTCTGGGCTGAGTGTTTTGTTACTATACCTCTGGGCTGAGTGTTTAGTTACTATACCTCTGGGCTGAGTGTTTAGTTACTGTACCTCTGGGCTGAATGTTTAGTTACTATACCTCTGGGCTGAGTGTTTAGTTACTATACCTCTGGGCTGAGTGTTTCGTTACTATACCTCTGGGCTGAGTGTTTAGTTACTATACCTCTGGGCTCAGTGTTTAGTTACTATACCACTGGGCTGAGTGTTTAGTTACTATACCTCTGGGCTGAGTGTTTAGTTACTATACCTCTGGGCTGAGTGTTTAGTTACTATACCTCTGGGCTGAGTGTTTAGTTACTGTACCTCTGGGCTGAGTGTATAGTTACTATACCACTGGGCTGAGTGTTTAGTTACTATACCTCTGGGCTGAGTGTTTAGTTACTATACCACTGGGCTGAGTGTTTAGTTACTATACCTCTGGGCTGAGTGTTTAGTTACTATACCTCTGGGCTGAGTGTTTAGTTACTATACCTCTGGGCTGAGTGTTTAGTTACTATACCTCTGGGCTGAGTGTTTAGTTACTATACCTCTGGGCTGAGTGTTTATTGACTATACATCTGGGCTGAGTCTTTAGTGACTATACCTCTGGGCTGAGTGTTTAGTTACTATACCTCTGGGCTGAGTGTTTAGTTACTATACCTCTGGGCTGAGTGTTTAGTTACTATACCTCTGGGCTGAGTGTTTAGTGACTATACATCTGGGCTGAGTGTTTAGTTACTATACCTCTGGGCTGAGTGCTTAGTTACTATACCACTGGGCTGAGTGTTTAGTTACTATACCACTGGGCTGAGTGTTTAGTTACTATAACTATTGGCTGAGTGTTTAGTGTCTATACCTCTGGGGTGAGTGTTTAGTTACTATACCTCTGGGCTGAGGGTTTAGTGACTATACCTCTGGGCTGAGTGTTTAGTTACTATACCACTGGGCTGAGTGTTTAGTTACTATACCTCTAGGCTGAGTGTTTAGTTACTATACCTCTGGGCTGAGTGTTTAGTTACTATAACTCTGGGCTGAGTGTTTAGTTACTATACCTCTGGGCTGAGTGTTTAGTTACTATACCACTGGGCTGAGTGTTTAGTTACTATACCTCTGGGCTGAGTGTTTAGTTACTATACCTCTGGGCTGAGTGTTTAGTTACTATACCTCTGAGCTGAGTGTTTAGTGACTTTACCTCTGGGCTGAGTGTTTTGTTACTATACCTCTGGGCTGAGTGTTTAGTTACTATACCTCTGGGCTGAGTGTTTAGTTACTGTACCTCTGGGCTGAATGTTTAGTTACTATACCTCTGGGCTGAGTGTTTAGTTACTATACCTCTGGGCTGAGTGTTTAGTTACTATACCTCTGGGCTGAGTGTTTAGTTACTATACCTCTGGGCTGAGTGTTTAGTTACTATACCACTGGGCTGAGTGTTTAGTTACTATACCTCTGGGCTGAGTGTTTAGTTACTATACCTCTGGGCTGAGTGTTTAGTTACTGTACCTCTGGGCTGAGTGTTTAGTTACTGTACCTCTGGGCTGAGTGTATAGTTACTATACCACTGGGCTGAGTGTTTAGTTACTATACCTCTGGGCTGAGTGTTTAGTTACTATACCACTGGGCTGAGTGTTTAGTTACTATACCTCTGGGCTGAGTGTTTAGTTACTATACCTCTGGGCTGAGTGTTTAGTTACTATACCTCTGGGCTGAGTGTTTAGTTACTATACCTCTGGGCTGAGTGTTTAGTTACTATACCTCTGGGCTGAGTGTTTATTGACTATACATCTGGGCTGAGTCTTTAGTGACTATACCTCTGGGCTGAGTGTTTAGTTACTATACCTCTGGGCTGAGTGTTTAGTTACTATACCTCTGGGCTGAGTGTTTAGTTACTATACCTCTGGGCTGAGTGTTTAGTGACTATACATCTGGGCTGAGTGTTTAGTTACTATACCTCTGGGCTGAGTGCTTAGTTACTATACCACTGGGCTGAGTGTTTAGTTACTAAATGTATTTAACATGTACTGTGTTCCATATTTTGATTTGAGTGTTTAAGTAAGGAAGCATTATTTTCAGGGGTTCGACTTGTTATTGACTTGTTTATGCTGTTGAATTGTTTTCTCAGGATTCGAGTCAGTGAGTTTTTGGCCAGCTGAGCTGAAATCAGGGTTTATCCGGCTGACACAGCGGTCTGGAGATGTGAACCCGAGTCTCGACTGGAGAGAGGAAATCAATCTAACACAGAGAATAGGCAAATTATCTGATAATAACTTAACTTTTGTCAGAATGGACGAGATTGTTCCGCAAGATTTGATGTGTGTAGGCAAGTGTGTGTGTGTGTGTGTATGTGTGTGCACTTGTGGGTGTGTGTGTGTGTGTGCCTGTGTCTGTGCGTTCATGCATGTGCTTGTTTGTGTGTGTGTGTGTGTGTGTGTGTGTGTGTGTGTGTCAGGATTTGTCAGGATTAGATTAGACTTTGTGAAAATTAATATTTGTGTCATTCTCAAAAGTATTGGCCACAACTGTACATGTCCTTAGGTAATGCAGATACACTGTGTACAAAACATTACAAACACTTCCCTAATAATGAGTTGCACCCCCATTTTACCCTTCAGAACAGCCTACATTCATAATATCCAATTCTAATACCTTGTTATTTTCTCACCCTGTATCTGTGTTTACAAACTGTTGTTATTTAGGATCAGTCCTCTCTGAGTTTCATATCGTTCTATAGTGTTCTGTGCTGTTGCACAATTTCTCCTCCTGCTATCTCTCTCTCCCCCCCTTGTGATCTCTCCCCGCCTTGTGATCTCTCTATCTGTCCCTGCTGTCTCTCTATCTGTCCCTGCTGTCTCTCTACCTGTCCATGCTGTCTCTCTATCATGCCCTGCTATCTCTCTATCAGTCCCTGCTGTCTCTCTTACCTGTCCATGCTGTCTCTCTATCAGTCCCTGCTGTCTCTCTATCTGTCCCTGCTGTCTCTCTATCTGTCCCTGCTATCTCTCTATCGGTCCCTGCTATCTCTCTATCCCCCTGCGATCACTCTCTACCTCTTTATCTCTCCTACTGCTATCTATCACTCTCCCCCTGCCATATCAATATCTCCCTGCTATCTCTCTCTCTCCCTGCTATCTCTCTATCTGTCCCTGCTATCTCTTTATCAGTCCCTGCTGTCTCTCTATCTGTCCCTGCTATCTCTCTATCAGTCCCTGCTGTCTCTCTATCTGTCCCTGCTATCTCTCTATCAGTCCCTGCGATCTCTCTATCCGTCCCTGCTATCTCTCTATCGATCCCTGCTATCTCTCTATCGGCCCCTGCTATCTCTCTATCAGTCCCTGCTATCTCTCTATCTGTCCCTGCTATCTCTCTATCTGTCCCTGCTATCTCTCTATCCGTCCCTGCTATCTCTCTATCTGTCCCTGCTATCTCTCTATCTGTCCCTGCTATCTCTCTATCTGTCCCTGCTATCTCTCTATCGGCCCCTGCTATCTCTCTATCAGTCCCTGCTATCTCTCTATCAATCCCTGCTATCTCTCTATTGGTCCCTGCTATCTCTCTATCCCCCTGCGATCACTCTCTACCTCTTTATCTCTCCCACTGCTATCTATCACTCTCCCCCCTGCCATATCAATATCTCCCTGCTATCTCTCTCTCTCCCTGCTATCTCTCTCTCGCTCTCTCTCAGTTAAATTCTTTAATGGATTGTCTTTTCTATATAGCGGTGGGTTTATTATTTATTTTGGTTGCAGAGAAGTAGGGGAATCACACACACCATGCTGTCATCACTTTAAACAAGAAGTCAGATATGTATTTATAGATGTTTATGTTATGATGATATTTCTATTTTTGAAAAGCCAAATGTAAATGAGTCTTTATTAGTATTGAAAATAGTCGTATTCCACAAAGAGTCGTAGAAAAGATACACAGAAAACAAAGTGATGTTTTAATAATGTGTGTTTCACATTTCATTTAAAAGTGAATAATGTGCTGTTGATTTAATTTCTGTTTCCAGTTGGGATTAAATATCCAGGGCGTAACAAGAGAAGGAGAAATGAATGATATCTTTCTGTGTGGTGTAGTGTTGTTGTCTCAAAGGGGCTCATTAATATACATGTGGCAGTGGAGAAGTGAGCCAGGCTAAGCCCGAATGCAGAGAGATACACAAACCCTAATGATATGAGAAACAAACCACGACAATGATATGATATGATGCTACTCAACAGGGACTGGCCTCTGCTGTTATATTTATTGATATTTGGGTCGTTCCACGAAAAGACTGCATCTTCATTTTAATTTGAAATTGTGCACGAATATTGAACTTTAAAAGCCTGTTATATTACAGTGCCTTCGGAAAGTATTCAGACCTCTTGACATTTTTCCACATTTTGTTACGTTACAGCTTTATTCTAAAATGGATTTAAAAAAAAAAATCCCTCATCAATCTACACACAAAACCCCATAATGACATCACAATACCCCATAATGACATCACAATACCCCATAATGACATCACAATACCCCATAATGACAAAGCGAAAACAGGTGTTTAGAAATGTTTGCAAACATTTACAGAAGTATTCAGACCCTTAACTCAGTATTTACTTGAAGCACCTCTTTATGGATCCCCATTAGTTCCTGTCAAGGCAGCAGATACTCTTCCTGGGGTTTATTATGGACCCCCATTAGTTTTTTAAGGGCCATATGTTTAGGACTAACTTATTCTTTGCCACCCATTCTAAAGCTAAATGCAGCTCTTTGTTAAGTGTTGCAGTTACTTCAGTTGCTGTAGTAGCTGACGTGTATAGTGTTGAGTCATCCAGTGGCATGTCGTTAGTAAAGATTGAAAAATGTAAGGGGCCTAGACAGCTGCCCTGGGGAATTCCTGATTCTACCTGGATTATGTTAGAGAGGCTTCCATTAAAGAACACCCTCTGTGTTCTGTTAGACAGGTAACTCTTTATCCACAATATAGCAGGGGGTGTAAAGCCATAACACATACCTTTTTCCAGCAGCAGACCATAATCAATAATGTCAAAAGTCTAACAAGACAGCCCCCACAATCATTTTATCATCAATTTCTCTCAACCATTCATCAGGCATTTGTGTAAGTGCTGTGCTTGTTGAATGTCCTTCCCTATAAGTGTGCTGAAAGTCTGTTGTCAATTTGTTTACTGTGAAATAGCAATGTATCTAGTCAAACACCATTTTTTCCAAAAGTTTACAAACGGATTGTAACAGGCTGATTGGTCGATTATTTGAGACAGTAAAGGGGGCTTTACTATTCCTAGATAGCAGAATGACTTTTGCTTCCCTCCAGGCCTGAAGGCACACACTATTTAGTTGACTTATATTGAAGATGTGGCAAATAGGAGTGACAATATTTTTTCCCAAAATTTCATTTAAGGTGCTCCAAAGCTTTTTACTACATTCTTTATATAATTTATTTTTGTTTCATAGTATAGTTTATAGTATAGTTTATTTTTATTTTGTCAAATTATTTCTTAATTTGTGTAACGGATTGGCAGTCGTGGTGAAGGAATGAGGCACAGGAAGCAGCGAGCACAGGGTAGTGGCGTATTTAATTTACACTCACTCATCAAACAAAATACTCCCAAACACAGGGGATTAAATACACACGGCGTAAAATAGCGCCGACACGAACTTGAACCGTCACAATAGAAATAATCCCGCACAACACGGAAGCGGACCAGCTAACATAAATAGCCCCGCTAATTAACCAAACTAAACACAGGTGCACTAAAACCAAAAAGAAGGGAAAACCAAAAAAGGGAATCAGTGGCAGCTAATAGGCCGGTGACGACGACCGCCGAGCGCCACCCGAGCAGGAGGGGGCGCCACCGTCGGTGGGAATCGGGACAATTTGCAGTAAATTTGCCAATAAATTGTACAGCCAGACTTATTTGCCATACTTTTTGTCTCATCCCTCTCAAACATACAATTTTTCAATTCCTCATCAATCCAAGGGGATTTAACAGTTTTTAC
Source organism: Salmo salar (assembly GCF_965601325.2). Lineage (NCBI taxonomy): Eukaryota > Metazoa > Chordata > Actinopteri > Salmoniformes > Salmonidae > Salmo > Salmo salar. Next base: position 40,878,304 of record NC_138319.1, read on the forward strand.
AGTCATTTTCTTAATGGGTGCATGTTTATTAGTAACTGGAATAAGTAGTTTCATAAATGTGCCAAGTGCAGCATCTGGTTGCTCCTCATTACACACCACAGACCAGCAAATATTATTTACATCAACATCTTGTATGACCTCTTATACACTATATTAGGCCCAGCCTTTGGAACTTTGGTTTTCCTAGATATGGCTACTATATTGTGATCACTACATCCGATGGATTTGGATACGGCTTTAAAGCAAATTTCTGAAGCACTAGTAAAGATGTAATCAATACATGCTGATGATTTCATTCCTGTGCTGTTTGTAACTTCCGTAGTAGGTTGACTGATAATCTGAACCAGTTTGCAGGCACTGGTTACAGTTTGAAGATTTTTTTTGAGAGGGCAGCTTGGTGAGAGCCAGTCAATATTTAAATCACCCATAAAATATACTTCTCTGTTAATATCACATACATTATCAAGCATTTCACACCTTATCCAGATACTGACTGTTAGCACTTGGTGGTCTATAGCAGCTTTCCCACCAGAATGGGCTTTAGGTGAGGCAGCGATTACAGTCCTCTCGGGTATGACAAAACAAGCTTGGCACACCTGTATTTGGGGAGTTTCTCCCATTCTTCTCTGCATGTCCTCTCAAGCTCTGTCAGGTTGGATGCGTAGCGTTGCAGCACAGATATTTTCAGGTCTCTGCAGAGATGTTTGATCTGGTTCAAGTCCGGGCTCTGGCTGGGCCAATCAAGGACATTCAGAGATTTGTCCTGAAGCCACTCTTGCATTGTCTTGGCTGTGTGTTTACGGTTGTTGTCCTGTTGGAAGGTAAACCTTCGCCCCAGTCTGAGGTCCTGAGCGCTCTGGAGCAGATTTTCATCAAGGATCTCTTTGTACACTGCTCTGTTCATCTTTCCCTCAATTCTGACTAGTTTCCCAGTCTCTGTTGATGAAAAACATCCCCATAGCTTGACGCTACCACCACCATGCTTCACCGTAGGTGTGATGCTAGGTTTCCTCCAGACGTGACACTTGGCATTCAGGCCAAAGTTGAAGAAATAGTGAATCTTGTTTCTCATGGTCAGAGAGTCTTTAGGGGACTTGGCAAACTCAAGTGGGCTTCCATGCGCCTTTTACTGAGAAGTGGCTTCCGTCTGGCCAACCTGCCATAAAGGTCTGATTGGTGGAGTGCTGCGGAGATGGTCTCCACAGAGGAACTCTGGAGCTCTGTCAAAGTGACCATCAGGTTCTTGGTCACCTCGTTGACCAAGGCCCTTCTCTCCCGATTGCTTAGTTTGGCCAGCAATAGGAAGAGTTTTGGTGGTTCCAAACATATTCCATTTAAGAATGATGGAGGCCACTGTGTTCTTGGGGACCTTCAATGCTGTAAAAATGTTTTGGTACCCTTCCCCAGATCTGTGCGTCAACTGTGGGACCTTATATAGACAGGTGTGTGCCTTTCCAAATCATGTCCAATCAAATGAATTTACCACAGGTGGACTCTAATCAAGTTGTAGAAACATCTCAATGATGATCAATGAAAACAGGATGCACCAGAGCTCAATTTCGAGTCTCATAGCAAAGGGGCTGAATAAAAACCTCTTTTCACTCTGGCGTTATAGGGTATTGTGTGTAGATTGCTGAGGATTTGTTTTATTTAATCAGTTTTAGAAAAAGGCTGTAATGTATCAAAACGTGGAAAAAGTCAAGGTGTCTGAATACTTTCCGAAAGCAATGTATTTCAATTTATGCTCAGTTGTGCCTCGCAAGTTGTACACCAACTCATCTATTTTGTTATCAAAGCTTGAGTTTTGAAATACAATACGGTCTGAGAAGAACAATATTTACAGGCCAGACATAAGGCCAAAATGCTGTGGTAATGTATTAGGCCTACTGCACAAACCCCATTCCTATGGTAATGTAAAGAAAAGTCTGAGTGGTAGATCTCAGCTTGCTTTTTGACTGCGAAAGTGATTTTCACTCAGAAATGGTTGGTGACCACTAATTTAGGGAACAGGGTCCCATTTGGTATCAGATCAAAGTAGTGCACTATATAGGGAACAGGGTCCTATTTGGGATGTAGGTTGTGTGTTCTCTCTCTCTCTCTGTGTTGGGAAATGTTTTGTTTACACATCCCAGCATCCCGGCCAATCAATATTAGAACCTATTATCCTGGTTGAACTATTTAACACCGCCTGGCCCCTAAAACTCAGACCACTCAATGAAGTTCGTCACGCAATTACGATACTCATCATGTTCTATTAGACCCATCTACCTATCCCAGATATCTACTTAGTTGTGACTGCCCTGGTTCAGATACGGACCCCTTCCTCTTAACCAGCTTCTGGATGTCGTAATCTAAATGGTGACCAGGGGTCTGATTTAGCTTTAGAAAACTGCTGAGATGAATTCTCAGATAGCTGCCATTTTGTTTGAGAATCCTTTTGTCTTTGTCCTCATTGTTCTGTCATTTTCTAAAATCTTCCAGAAACATATCACGTTGAGATCCTACACAACAGGGAGATGGAGGGGATATTGTCTGAGACCATCCAAGGTCTACCGAGGCCTACTCCAAATCGACAAAAACAATAGTTTCTGTTTTTTGATTCGAAGCAACATTGGAACTGGATATTAATTCACATCATCTTTTCCCTCAGAGACTACCGGTGATCAGTTTTAATTGAATAATGAATTGAAATGGATGTATTCGTTCCTGGACTCAATGTGTCTCAACTGGCTGTTCAGAGAGAGAGAGGCAGAGACCGATAGAAATATAGTGTATAAAAACGGGCTTCCCCCTATCAAGTCAAATGAATGGAATAATGATTAGACTTCTTTTAACTGGCTGTTCAGAGAGAGAGAGGCAGAGACCGATAGAAATATAGTCTATAAAAACGGGCTTCCCCCCCAATCAAGTCAAATGAATGGAATAATGATTAGACTTCTTTTATTTCTATGGTCAGACCATCGGATCCAAGTACATGAATGTGGTCTGATAAGTCCTGCCACCAAACATTATCACTGTGCATTATAACTATTGTAAATTCTATAAAACAACATGTCTGTCAATGGCAGCCTAAAGTGGTTGGTTTTCAAAAATGGTAGAGCTCTTTAACAGTTTGAGCTACAGACACTAGACCAACTGTAACAAGGTCTTACGATTACACAACTAGTTTATTAGCTATATAATAATAAAAAAAAAATGTGTACAGATTTTCTTACAAATAATACATTTAACTAAAGTACCTTACTTCCTGGTGGGTTTGTGAACAGTGAACTGGTTGCCTGTCTAACGCATTGAGCCAAACAACGGCATTTACCTCCGATTGTATTCATGATACTGTCACGTTCTGACCTGTAATGGTGTTATTATTTGTTAGTGTGTAGTTTGGTCAGGACGTGGCAGGGGGTATTTGTTTTATGTGGTTCAGGGTGGTTGTGTGTATGTGTCCATTGTCGTAGTGATGAGACCAAAACGCAGCAGGGACATGTATACTCATCTTCTTTATTGATGGCAAAAGAAGGGGAAAAAAAAACCAAACAAACACGTATACAAAAATAACAAACCGATGAACGACAAAATAACAGTCTTGAAGGCAACACAGGCAATCCAAGAACAATCTCCCACAAACACTAAACCAAACACATATATAGGACTCTCAATCAGAGGCAACTAGAAAACACCTGCCTCCAATTGAGAGTCCAACCCCAATAAACTAGACATAGAAATACAAAAGACTAGAGACCATATAGAAATACAAACATAGAACATAACCCCCAAAAACCCGTAACTAACTAAACAAACACCCTACTAAATAAATCACCACCCCGAATCACATAAACAAAATACCCCCCTGCCACGTCCTGACCAAACTACAATAACAAATAACCCTTATACTGGTCAGGACGTGACATCCATGTAGAGAGGGGTATTTGATTTATTAGTCCAGGGTTTTGGTTATTGTTCTATGTTAGTTTATTTCTATGTTCTGTCTAGTCATTTGTATTTCTATGTTTAGTTAATTGGTGTTGGGGCCTTCAGTTGGAGGCAGCTGTCTATCGTTGCCTCTGATTGAAGGTCATATAATTAGGGGGTGTGTTTGGATTGTGGGTAGTTGTATTCTGTTTTGTGCTTGTCACCTGACAGAACGGTTAGTGTCGTTTCTGTTAAATTGTATACGTGTTTATTTTGTTTCTCCTTCTTATATATTAAAAAGAGAAGATGAGTATACACTTCCCTGTTGCGTCTTGGTCCTCCACATACGACACTCGTTACAGATACAGCACTGCCTCGCGTGTCTTGTTTTTATAAAACTGTTACCATCATATTAAAATAACAATTAAATACATATTTTTCATTCAATGTTTTTTTTTTTTATAAGTAAATTCATACAATTTATTTGCATAGTCCAGACAAAAAGCCGGTTGCTAGTCATATTGGTCATGTTGCTACAGCACAGAAGCATCCCAGTCGTTAATCATTTTAGCATAGTTGCTATAAACAGTTTGGTTGTTTAGCAACAAACCGATGTGTGCAGAACTACAGGCCAAAACAGACGGGGTTAGCTTAGACTATTGACAACATGGCAAACTATATTTCCTCTCCAAATCTTTATTGAAAACAAATACATTTTTACAATGAGCACTTGTTATCTCAAATACATTGTTAATTTTATTATTTTTTGTCATTGTTACATTCCCCATCTACCATTATTTTTGTGTTCAAACAGAACGGGAAACTAACCAAGTGTCACTGACAACACCCAAAACAAAACGGGGTTTTGAAAGACACTGAAGGTTACCTAGTAACAACACCATGAGACCCACTAAAATCTGCCCAAGAACAGGCAAACAAAAAATGAAAACCCACACCAAACATAAAGACAGGAAGCAAACCAAAAAAGTGGAGCCAAACCAACACAGCGAAGATAAGATAAAGGACTGTTTGTCTAGATACCAAATAGGTGCAGACAACTAAAGTTGTTAACCCTCCACATCTCTCAATCCAACTGGAGCACTGGGCCAGCCACTTTTATATAACACCTGAGACAGCACAGGTGTAACACATACTGACTAACGAGGTGACACTAATTGATGTGCCCCACATGCTAACGTGCTAACATCCAAATATAAACGGAAAAAGTAAAGCCTGTAACATCATATTAGCATAGACATGACAGTCAAAACACATTAAAACAAGACTTGGTACCCTACAATTCCCCACAAGGCAGCTTCTTGTCATTGCTGCTATCTGACCATTCAGAATCATAACAAAGCACATGTTTTGGCCAGATCGATGCATACTCATCAACCCGTAATACTAAAAAAATCACTGGCCGTTCTAAACAAAATGGTTGCTATGCAGGCTGGATAACATTCTTGTCACTTGCTAGCTAATTCGCCTGGAGAGAAGGGCCAAGTTAGCTAGAGAGGAGGTTGTCACCGTAGGACCATGAGATGGAGGTAGCAGAAGTGTTTGTTTTGAAGCTGAAAGCACGTCGAGTACAGTTAGCGAGAAAGATGAACGGACAACAGTAAAGTCCAAAAAAATTTAACAAAAATGGGCAAAAAATTGTTGTGGAAGATGAGTCATTCCTTGTTGAAGTTCGTTTTTTGGGGGATAAAGATGTTCATTCGAGAAACCCTTTTTGAAGTCACGAGCATGGCGAAGAAGGCGTTGGTGAAAGAGAATGTAGTCACAGTAACCAGGAGTGGTGTGTATATATTTAAAGAGCAAAAGGAGTTTGCATTGTAGCTCGTGAAAATATCGAAGCATGAAATGAACAGCTTTGTTTTTTTTCGGGTAAAAGGTGTTTTCTCTGGCGTTCCCGTTGGACGATGATAATCAAATTGTACCTAGAAGAATTGATGCTGTTTTTGAAGGCAAAAGGGGTGGTCACACCAAATATTGATTTGATATAGATTTTTCTTCTGATTTATTCACTTTGCATTTTGTTAATTGATAAATAGAAACTATTAACATGTCTATTTTTTCGAAAGCATTCTTACTTTACAGCATTTTTTTCACACCTGCCTAAAACGTTTGCAAAGTACTATATATATATATATACAGTATACAGCATTAGTATATATCAATCTACAGTACAAGTCAAACGTTTGGACACAACTACTGATTCCAGGGTTTTTCTTTATTTTTACTATTTTTTACATTGTAGAATAATAGTGAAGACATCAACACTATGAAATAACACATATGGAATCATGTAGTACCTCATGAAGCTGGTTGAGAGAACGCCAAGAGTGTGCAAAGCTGTCATCAAGGTAAAGTTTGGCTATTTTGAAGAATCACAAATTTAAAATATTTTTTTCATTTGATTAACACTTTTTTTGGTTACTTCATGATTCCATTTGTGGAGATGTTTTATTTCACACCGAGGCGGTTATCGAGGGGGAGTGTTAGAAAGATTTTTTCGCATTGAGAGAGGAACTGTTGTCATTCCCAATGGGTGTAAAAAAAAAAACAGTCTAATTTATTTCTCTCTCTTGCTCCTCTCTCTATCTCCCACCTCCACCTCTCTCCACTTTCCCACCTCCACAGACAGGATATTAACACATTGATATCCATCCAGGGTATTGGTTCCTAAGTCAAAACATTGCTTTCAAGGCAAAACACTTGGTGATAGAGCTGCAATGGGTAAATTGGTAAAAGACAGACAGACATATTCACTCACAAACAGACAGGCAGGTAGACAGTCTTATGCACTCACAGGCAAACAGACAGACAGACAGACAGACAGACAGACAGACAGACAGACAGACAGACAGACAGACAGACAGACAGACAGACAGACAGACAGACAGACAGACAGACAGACAGACAGACAGACAGACAGACAGACAGACAGACAGACAGACAGACAGACATATCCACTCACAGGCAGACAGGCAGACAGACAGGCAGACAGACATATCCACTCACAGAAGGGCAGACAGACAGACAGACATATCCACAGACAGGCAGACATACTGCTAAATGACTCCCTACTGCTAAAGGACTCCCTACTGCTAAAGGACTCTCTACTGTAGTGTCTCTGGATAAGAGAGTCTACTAAATGACTCACTACTGTAGGGGCTCTGGATAAGAGAGTCTGCTAAATGACTCACTACTGTAGGGGCTCTGGATAAGAGAGTCTGCTAAATGACTCACTACTGTAAGTGGCTCTGGATCAGAGAGTCTGCTAAATGACTCCCTACTGTAGTGGCTCTGGATCAGAGAGTCTGCTAAATGACTCACTACTGTAAGTGGCTCTGAATCAGAGAGTCTGCTAAATGACTCCCTACTGTAAGTGGCTCTGAATCAGAGAGTCTGCTAAATGACTCACTACTGTAGGGGCTCTGGATAAGAGAGTCTGCTAAATGACTCACTACTGTAGGGGCTCTGGATCAGAGAGTCTGCTAAATGACTCACTACTGTAGGGGCTCTGGATAAGAGAGTCTGCTAAATGACTCACTACTGTAAGTGGCTCTGGATCAGAGAGTCTGCTAAATGACTCCCTACTGTAGTGGCTCTGGATCAGAGAGTCTGCTAAATGACTCACTACTGTAAGTGGCTCTGAATCAGAGAGTCTGCTAAATGACTCCCTACTGTAAGTGGCTCTGAATCAGAGAGTCTGCTAAATGACTCCCTACTGTAGTGGCTCTGGATCAGAGAGTCTGCTAAATGACTCACTACTGTAAGTGGCTCTGGATCAGAGAGTGTGTTAAATGACTCACTACTTTAGTGGCTCTGGATCAGAGAGTCTGTTAAATGACTCTCTACTGTAGTGGCTCTGGATCAGAGAGTCTACTAAATGACTCTCTACTGTAGTGGCTCTGAATCAGAGAGTCTGCTAAATGACTCACTACTGTAGTGGCTCTGAATCAGAGAGTCTGCTAAATGACTCCCTACTGTAGTGGCTCTGAATCAGAGAGTCTACTAAATGACTCACTACTGTAAGTGGCTCTGAATCAGAGAGTGTGTTAAATGACTCACTACTGTAAGTGGCTCTGGATCAGAGAGTCTGCTAAATGACTCACTACTGTAAGTGGCTCTGGATAAGAGAGTCTGCTAAATGACTCACTACTGTAAGTGGCTCTGAATCAGAGAGTCTGCTAAATGACTCACTACTGTAAGTGGCTCTGAATCAGAGAGTCTGCTAAATGACTCACTACTGTAAGTGGCTCTGAATCAGAGAGTCTGCTAAATGACTCACTACTGTAGTGGCTCTGGATAAGAGAGTCTGTTAAATGACTCCCTACTGTAGTGGCTCTGAATCAGAGAGTCTGCTAAATGACTCACTACTGTAAGTGGCTCTGAATCAGAGAGTCTGCTAAATGACTCACTACTGTAGTGGCTCTGAATCAGAGAGTCTGCTAAATGACTCACTACTGTAAGTGGCTCTGAATCAGAGAGTCTGCTAAATGACTCACTACTGTAAGTGGCTCTGGATCAGAGAGTCTGCTAAATGACTCACTACTGTAAGGGGCTCTGGATCAGAGAGTCTGCTAAATGACTCACTACTGTAAGTGGCTCTGGATCAGAGAGTCTGTTAAATTACTAACATGTAAAATAACTGTTATCGTAACTATGTCTGTCTGATTACAGGAAGATATTTAGTTGGGGGTTATAGAAGTGGTTTCAATTGGCAAAATATATTTAATCTTTCCAAATTGTACATATTTGTGACATTATATGTAAATAGATTCAAAAGCCTTTCTGCCCTCCATTGGGCACAATATTCTTGCAGTTCTAGAAACTGAAAGCCTTGATATGAATTCTTGAATTAATTCTGAAGAGGATTTATAAAAAATAAATACATATATATATTGACTAGAAACTGTCTGTCTGTTTGCCTAACTGCCTGCCTGCCTTCCTGCCTGCATGTGTCTGTCTGTCTGTCTTTCTTTCTGTCTGTCTGTCAGCCTGTCTTTGGAAGAGGGAGAGATGAGAAGGAGGGGGGGGGTCATTGAAAAGAAGGAGGGAGAGAGAGAGAATGAAGGAAGGATGGAGAGAAGGGGGAGAGTGAGGGAGGTTGGAGAGAGAAATGAGGGAGTGAGAGAGTGAGAGGGTGGGGAGAGAGAGGAGGGAGTGAAAGGAAGGAGCGAGAGGAGGGAGAGAAAGGGGAGAGAGAGGAGAAAGCGAGAGAGGGGAGAAAGCGAGAGAGGGGAGAAAGAGGGAGAGGGTGAGGGAGGGAGGGATGGGAAAGAGAGGAGGGAGCGAGAGGTGCTAGAGAGAGGAGGGAGCGAGAGGAGCTAGAGAGAGGAGGGAGCGAGAGGTGCTAGAGAGAGGAGGGAGCGAGCGGAGCTAGAGAGAGGAGGGAGCGAGCGGAGCTAGAGAGAGGAGGGAGCGAGCGGAGCTAGAGAGAGGAGGGAGCGAGCGGAGCTAGAGAGAGGAGGGAGCGAGCGGAGCTAGAGAGAGGAGGGAGCGAGCGGAGCTAGAGAGAGGAGGGAGCGAGCGGAGCTAGAGAGAGGAGGGAGCGAGAGGAGGGAGTGAGCTAGAGGAAGGAGAAAGAATGGTGGAAACAGATTGAGGGAGGGAGGGAGGGAGGGAGGGAGGGAGGGAGGGAGGGAGGGAGGGAGGGAGGGAGGGAGGGAGGGAGGGAGGGAGCTAGAGTGTGGAGGAGGGAAAGGGGAGAGAGACAGACATAGGTGGGAGAGAAGAGGGGGAGGGAGATTAGAGGAGAGGGGGACATTCATCTTTTAACATTGACTGCAATGTACCGAGAAATACATGAACCCTGTGGCATTCATCTTTTAACATTGACTGCAATGTACCGAGAAATACATGAACCCTGTGGCATTCATATTTTTTCATTGACTGCAATCAGCATTTTTTTTTTCTTTGTGTCCTTTCTATTGTTTTTCCAGCGAATGAATTTAGAAATATTGCAATAGACCTATGCAAATGTAGATGCCTTTCACTGACAACTGCAAATCAACAATCAGCTATTTGTTATGCTGCATGCTCTTCCCAAATAGCGTGTTTCCCAAATGTAGGTTATACCCTAATTTAAAACATATTTTTCTTTAACAAGCTAATAATCCTCTGTGGCTAAATCATATTCTCTGGTGTAAAAAAAAATTAATAAAATTGATTTAAAGCTACAATATGTAACATTTTGTGCGACTCAACCAAATTCACAAAGAAATGTGAGTTACAGTTCTTTCAATCCCCTTTGAAAGCAAGTCTAAGAAGCAGCAGTTCTGTTCTATGGATGCTATTTCTATGTTTCCCATTCTGAATTTTAGTTTTTGCGTCTTTTACTTTAGGTTTTGTACACCATCTTTAAAAAGCTGAATTAAACAATATTTTTGTTTATGGAAAATATATTTCACAGCGGTTTAGATGGTACAATGATTCTCTAAACAAACGACTGCTTGTTTTGTCACATAAACTGAAAGTAGGCAAAATATTACAATTTTAGGAACCTGGAAATGGCGAAGTGATTTCTGCATATCACATTTTGTTTGAACAGGAGTAAATATATAATTTACGCATGTTCAATTCAATTTACTTTAGAGATAGCTGAGCTTCCCCCTTGCCTATTGGACAGGCTGCCTCCTAGAAGGAAAATACTTTTCTCCCCCAATCTCCCCTCAGAGTTGCTACTTTATGCTCCGTGAGCTTGGCAGTACACCGTGAGCTTGGCAGTACACCGTGAGCTTGGCAGTACACCGTGAGCTTGGCAGTACACCTTGAGCTTGGCAGTACACCTTGAGCTTGGCAGTACACCTTGAGCTTGGCAGTACACCTTGAGCTTGGCAGTAAACCGTGAGCATGGCAGGACACCGTGAGCTTGGCAGGACACCGTGAGTTTGGCAGGACACCGTGAGCTTGGCAGGACAAGGTGAGCTTGGCAGGACAAGGTGAGCTTGGCAGTACACCGTGAGCTTGGCAGTACACCGTGAGCTTGGCAGTACACCGTGAGCTTGGCAGGACACCGTGAGCTTGGCAGGACACCGTGAGCTTGAGCTTGGCAGTACACCGTGAGCTTGGCAGTACACCGTGAGCTTGGTAGTACACCTTGAGCTTGGCAGTACACCGTGAGCTTGGCAGTACACCGTGAGCTTGTCAGGACACCGTGAGCTTGGCAGGACACCGTGAGCTTGGCAGGACACCGTGAGTTTGGCAGGACACCGTGAGCTTGGCAGGATACCGTGAGCTTGGCAGTACACCGTGAGCTTGGCAGTACACCGTGAGCTTGGCAGTACACCGTGAGCTTGGCAGGACACCGTGAGCTTGGCAGGACACCGTGAGCTTGGCAGTACACCGTGAGCTACACTTGTTACCACATACTAGATGTAGTAATTTCCTTTTCACCTCCAAGCCCTCTCTGCCAAAACACAACTAAATACTTTATCCCTCCATTCTTCTTCTCTTCACTGTTAAGCCCATAGGACAAGCTGAGAGAGAGAGAGAGAGAGAGAGAGAGAGAGAGAGAGAGAGAGAGAGAGAGAGAGAGAGAGAGGACAAGAGCTGCGCTTGTCGCATTGCCTCCCTCCTGCATTTGTATTCTCAACGTACTGCCTTCTGTTTGCTAATGAAAATGTACTACAGGACCCCAACATGCATCATTCTTTTATAGCTTATAGCCGGGCCGCAATTACAAAGAGTAAAACCTCCCAGATGCATCTGGACATAAACTTCAAGGGAAGGATTTGTTGCCATAGCAAGTACACAAGACAGAAATAAAATGATCCATATTATTCAGAAGTAAAAGCCTGGATCACTATGTTTTCAACAATACTAGTTTGTTTCAGCTTCTCCTCTTCTTGGCTGATGTGTGTTATAATTAGGCTGATATATCAGAGGTGTGTGTGTGTGTGTGTGTGTGTGTGTGTGTGTGTGTGTGTGTGTGTGTGTGTGTGTGTGTGTGTGTGTGTGTGTGTGTGTGTGTGTGTGTGTGTTACAATGCACTGTTATGTATTTGTGTGTCAGTAGAAAGATAGGGAGATGGGGGATAATGTGTCAGTGCCCATTCTGCAGCCCCTTCCCTACAGTCAGTGTAATTAGGCTGCATATGGCTCTCTCTTTCTCCCTCTCTCTCTCTTTCTCTGTAATTGGCTGAAATTACTTTTCTCTTCAGATTTTGGGGAGGTGTTATTTGTCTTGTTGCTGTCAACCAGAGACAAACTTCACAGCTGGAACAAACAAAAATCTGAGAAAATGAGAGATGCTTCAGAGAAGAAAAAAAACTGTTACTGAAAAATGAGAGGTGTTTCTGAGAAGGGAGAGGTGTTTCTGAGAAGGGAGAGGTGTTTCTGAGAAGGGAGAGGTGTTTCTGAGAAGAGAGAGGTGTTTCTGAGAAGGGAGAGGTGTTTCTGAGAAGGGAGAGGTGTTTCTGAGGAAGGAGAGGTGTTTCTGAGGAAGGAGAGGTGTTTCTGAGGAAGGAGAGGTGTTTCTGAGGAAGGGAGAGGTGTTTCTGAGAAGGGAGAGGTGTTTCTGAGAAGGGAGAGGTGTTTCTGAGGAAGGAGAGGTGTTTCTGAGGAAGGAGAGGTGTTTCTGAGGAAGGAGAGGTGTTTCTGAGGAAGGGAGAGGTGTTTCTGAGAAGGGAGAGGTGTTTCTGAGAAGAGAGAGGTGTTTCTGAGAAATGAGAGGTGTTTCTGAGGAAAGGAGAAGCTGCTTTTCTCAGCTGAGAGAATAAAGGGAGACACAGTAACCTGAAATTAGACAACGAGGATGTAAGAACAAATATAAAATACATTTTCCTCCTCCACAGTAAAAGATCAGGAAAATGCCTCTTGATTTAAAAGGAATCTTTTTAAAAGCAGAAATTTGTTTGTAACTGCTTTCTAGAGAATACTGGGAGGTTTGTTAAAACAGGGAATACTGGGAGGTTTGTTAAAACAGGGAATACTGGGAGGTTTGTTAAAACAGGGAATACTGGGAGGCTTGTTAAAACAGGGAATACTGGGAGGCTTGTTAAAACAGGGAATACTGGGAGGTTTGTTAAAACAGGGAATACTGGGAGGTTTGTTAAAACAGGGAATACTGGGAGGTTTGTTAAAACAGGGAATACTGGGAGGCTTGTTAAAACAGGGAATACTGGGAGGCTTGTTAAAACAGGGAATACTGGGAGGTTTGTTAATAAAACAGGGAATACTGGGAGGTTTGTTAAAACAGGGAATACTGGGAGGTTTGTTAAAACAGGGAATACTGGGAGGTTTGTTAATAAAACAGGGAATACTGGGAGGTTTGTTAAAACAGGGAATACTGGGAGGTTTGTTAATAAAACAGGGAATACTGGGAGGTTTGTTAAAACAGGGAATACTGGGAGGTTTGTTAAAACAGGGAATACTGGGAGGTTTGTTAAAACAGGGAATACTGGGAGGTTTGTTAAAACAGGGAATACTGGGAGGTTTGTTAATAAAACAGGGAATACTGGGAGGTTTGTTAATAAAACAGGGAATACTGGGAGGTTTGTTAAAACAGGGAATACTGGGAGGTTTGTTAAAACAGGGAATACTGGGAGGTTTGTTAAAACAGGGAATACTGGGAGGTTTGTTAATAAAACAGGGAATACTGGGAGGCTTGTTAATAAAACAGGGAATACTGGGAGGTTTGTTAAAACAGGGAATACTGGGAGGCTTGTTAAAACAGGGAATACTGGGAGGTTTGTTAAAACAGGGAATACTGGGAGGTTTGTTAAAACAGGGAATACTGGGAGGTTTGTTAAAACAGGGAATACTGGGAGGTTAGTTAAAACAGGGAATACTGGGAGGCTTGTTAAAACAGGGAATACTGGGAGGTTTGTTAAAACAGGGAATACTGGGAGGTTTGTTAAAACAGGGAATACTGGGAGGCTTGTTAAAACAGGGAATACTGGGAGGTTTGTTAAAACAGGGAATACTGGGAGGTTTGTTAAAACAGGGAATACTGGGAGGTTTGTTAAAACAGGGAATACTGGGAGGTTTGTTAATAAAACCGGGAATACTGGGAGGCTTGTTAAAACAGGGAATACTGGGAGGTTTGTTAAAACAGGGAATACTGGGAGGCTTGTTAATAAAACAGGGAATACTGGGAGGTTTGTTAAAACAGGGAATACTGGGAGGTTAGTTAAAACAGGGAATACTGGGAGGCTTGTTAAAACAGGGAATACTGGGAGGTTTGTTAAAACAGGGAATACTGGGAGGTTTGTTAAAACAGGGAATACTGGGAGGCTTGTTAAAACAGGGAATACTGGGAGGTTTGTTAAAACAGGGAATGATGGGAGGTTTGTTAAAACAGGGAATACTGGGAGGTTTGTTAATAAAACAGGGAATACTGGGAGGTTTGTTCAAACAGGGAATACTGGGAGGTTTGTTAAAACAGGGAATACTGGGAGGTTTGTTAAAACAGGGAATACTGGGAGGTTTGTTAAAACAGGGAATACTGGGAGGTTAGTTAAAACAGGGAATACTGGGAGGTTTGTTAAAACAGGGAATACTGGGAGGTTTGTTAAAACAGGGAATACTGGGAGGTTTGTTAAAACAGGGAATACTGGGAGGTTTGTTAAAACAGGGAATACTGGGAGGTTTGTTAATAAAACAGGGAATACTGGGAGGTTTGTTAATAAAACAGGGAATACTGGGAGGTTTGTTAAAACAGGGAATACTGGGAGGCTTGTTAAAACAGGGAATACTGGGAGGTTTGTTAAAACAGGGAATGACTGGGAGGTTTGTTAAAACAGGGAATACTGGGAGGTTTGTTAATAAAACAGGGAATACTGGGAGGTTTGTTTAAAACAGGGAATACTGGGAGGTTTGTTAAAACAGGGAATACTGGGAGGTTTGTTAAAACAGGGAATACTGGGAGGTTTGTTAATAAAACAGGGAATACTGGGAGGTTTGTTAAAACAGGGAATACTGGGAGGTTTGTTAATAAAACAGGGAATACTGGGAGGTTTGTTAAAACAGGGAATACTGGGAGGTTTGTTAAAACAGGGAATACTGGGAGGTTTGTTAATAAAACAGGGAATACTGGGAGGTTTGTTAAAACAGGGAATACTGGGAGGTTTGTTAATAAAACAGGGAATACTGGGAGGTTTGTTAAAACAGGGAATACTGGGAGGTTTGTTAAAACAGGGAATACTGGGAGGTTTGTTAAAACAGGGAATACTGGGAGGTTTGTTAATAAAACAGGGAATACTGGGAGGTTTGTTAAAACAGGGAATACTGGGAGGTTTGTTAAAACAGGGAATACTGGGAGGTTTGTTAATAAAACAGGGAATACTGGGAGGTTTGTTAAAACAGGGAATACTGGGAGGTTTGTTAATAAAACAGGGAATACTGTGAGGTTTGTTAAAACAGGGAATACTGGGAGGTTTGTTAAAACAGGGAATACTGGGAGGTTTGTTAAAACAGGGAATACTGGGAGGTTTGTTAATAAAACAGGGAATACTGGGAGGTTTGTTAAAGGATGAATGTGAAAATGCTTTTTCTTTTTCCATTGTATTCTTTAAAACCATAGTTATCTACCTGTGTTCACCTGTCAATACTAGAGGAGACTATTGTGGGATTCTGTGATAGGTTCTTTCTCAGTGAATGCTGAGCAGACAGGAGAGGCATCATGGGTAATGCATGTTTGAAGCCAACCAGCTCTCCTGCAGGCAGGCCTCACTTATCTACCCTATCTTAGAGGGATGCTCCAAATAATATGGCCCCGAATTAAGGGAGAGGGCAGGGAGGTAGGGAGGGAGGGATTAAGAGAGGGGGAGGGAGAGAGGGAGAGAGGGAGAGAGAGAGAGAGAGGAGAGAGAGAGAGAGAGAGAGAGAGAGAGAGAGAGAGAGAGAGAGAGAGAGAGAGAGAGAGAGAGAGAGAGAGAGAAAAGTCCCTATACCAGAGCTCCAAAAGACTGAGGCTTATATCTATTCAGCCCTCCTATCGTCACATATATATATCATAAAGAGTAATCTAATGTTACTGATGGCCTTGTGCACATTTTCTGAGGGGTTTTCTGAGGGGTTTTCTGAGGGGCCGTTTTTTCTGCTGTGCATTTGTGTCCACTGCAGTGGAGAGGAGGGGGGAGAGGAAAGGGAGTGGAGGGGGAGAGAAGGGGGGGGAGGAGGGAGAGAGGAGGGGAAATGGAGAGGAGGGGGGAGGAGGGAGAGAGGAGGGAGAGTGGAGAGGAGGGGGGAGGAGGGGGAGAGGAAAGGAGTGGAGGGGGAGAGGAGGGGGGAGGAGGGGGAGTGGAGAGGAGGGGGGAGGAGGGAGAGAGGAGGGAGAGTGGAGAGGAGGTGGGGTGGAGGTGGAGTGGAGGGGGAGAAGAGGGGGAGTGGAGGGGCCGTATATCTTAGAGAGGCAGGAACTCCTGGCTTTAATGTCTCTCCTCCCTGAGTCTCTCCGGGCCCCTGTGTGGAGCGACCTGTCACTCAGCCTTCGAGCGAACGTTATTGAGGAAGGTAATTGGCGGCCACTCTCATCTCTGGAGGTTTTTGTTGGCAACGCTGTGCTGTCAGAGGATGGAGGGACTCGGCCATTAATCATGAGAGAGGGAACTGAGGAAGTCTGCGTCAGCAATGGATCTGTACATTTCCTCTCCTCTTCCTCCTCCTCCTCCTCCTCTTCGTCCTCCTCCTCCTCCTCCTCTTCTTCTCTTCCTGACATTAAAATCCTTAGCCAATCAAAGTGCCCGGTCCAATCTCTCTTCAGCATCTCCTTAGTGACGCACAAAAACACACGTGCACGTGCACGTGCACACACACACACACACACACACACACACACACACACACACACACACACACACACACACACACACACACACACATTCATTGAATGTCTGCATAGTTATCACCTGCGGGTTATACTTTAAAGGCTCACTGCAGCCATTTATAAAATGTCCAAATCCAATCATTTCTTTTGTAACAATTATGTACCTTACTGTAATAGATTTCAATTAAAAAACATTTTTTTTATTTTTTTTTACAAAAAACCCCACTATTTCTCAATCAATAGTTTAGCTGGGTCTGTCTGGGAGTGGTCTGAGTGGGGAGGGGAAAACAGAACACTAGCTGTTATTGGCAGAGAGATTTAGAACTCTCTTTGTTATTGGTGCGTTAACCAATCCACCGCGTGGTGATGTCACCATGGGAAGCTGAAACTTCCGCACATTGCAAACCTAGCTGATTAGACCTGTGTAGATTTTAAATCTAGAAATAACACTGATCAAAAATGTTTTCACACTTTGACATTGTTCATTTCATCAGCTGTTGTAAATGTCTCCCCTTACTCTTCTTGCAGAATAACACAACAGACAAGGTTGTCAGAAAGGTTGGAAAAAATCATCAGGTCTCCATACACTAACATACAGTAAAGGTGAGGCCAAGATCCTGCTGTATGTCACAGAATACAGATGAACTTTACATGGCAAAGATGATGGATATTCTGACATAAATACAGTATGTCTATCTTTTCCTCTTTATGAGAGAGAGACAGAGAGAAAGAGAGAGAGAGAAACAGATAGAGAGAGAGAGAGAGGGGGAAATAAGGAAAAAGAGAGAGAGAGAAACAGATAGAGAGAAAGAGAGAGAGAGAGTGAGAGATGGAAAGAAGGAAAGAGGGAGAGATAGAGAGAGAAAGAGACAGAGCGACAGAGGGAAAGAGGGAGAGGAAGAGGGAGGGAGACGGTGAAAACCAGTACTCACTGGGTCTGAATACTTTCCGAATGCACTTTTACTTTTTCCACATTTTGTTACATTACAGCCTTATTACAATTAAGTGCCTTTAACCTGTTTGGGATAGGGGCAGTATTTTCACGGCTTGATAAAAAACGTACCCGATTTAATCTGGTTAATACTCCTGCCCAGAAACTAGAATATGCATATAATTAGTAGATTTGGATAGAAAACACTATAACGTTTAAAAAACTGTTTGAATGGTGTCTGTGAGTATAACAGAACTCATATGGCAGGCCAAAACCTGAGAAGATTCCATACAGGAAGTGCCCTGTCTGACAATTTGTTCTCCTTCTAGGGCATCTCTATCAAAAATACAGCATCTCTGCTGTAACGTGACATTTTCTAAGGCTTCCATTGGCTCTCAAAAGGCGCCAGAAAGCGGAATGACGTCTCTGCAGTCTCTGGGCGAAAAAATGAAGTTTTTGTGAGTGGTCAGGCAGAGAACAATGACACTGGAGTGCGCATCCACGAGACGACTCCATGTTTTTCTTTCAGTCTACGAATGACTATAACGTCGCCCGGTTGGAATAATATCGCTATTTTACGAGAAAAATAGCATAAAAATTGATTTTAAACAGCGTTTGACATGCTTCAAAGTACGGTAATGGAATATTTAGACATTTTTTGTCACGAAATGTGCCCGCGCGTCACCCTTCGGATACTGACATGAACGCACGAACAAACGCAGCTATTTGGATATAACTATGGATTATTTCGAACCAAAACAACATTTGTTGTTGAAGTAGAAGTCCTGGGAGTGCATTCTGATGAAGAACAGCAAAGGTAATCACATTTTTCTTATAGTAAATCTGAGTTTTGTGAGGGCCAAACTTGGTGGGTGTCAAATTAGCTAGCCATGATGGCCGGGCTATGTACTCAGAATATTGCAAAATGTGCTTTCACCGAAAAGCTGTTTTCAAATCTGACACCGCGATTGCATAAAGGAGTTCTGTATCTATAATTCTTAAAGTGATTGTTATGTTTTTTGTCAACGTTTATCGTGAGTAATTTAGTAAATTCACCGAAAGTTTGCGGTGGGTATGCTAGTTCTGAACATCACATGCTAATGTAAAAAGCTGTTTTTGATATAAATATGAACTTGATTGAACAAAACATGCATGTATTGTATAACATAATGTCCTCGGAGTGTCATCTGATGAAGATCATCAAAGGTTAGTGCTGCATTTAGCTGTGGTTTTGGTTTTTGTGACATATATGCTTGCTTTGAAAATGGCTGTGTGATTATTTTTGGCAGGGTACTCTCCTGACATAATCTAATGTTTTGCTTTCGCTGTAAAGCCTTTTTGAAATCGGACAATGTGGTTAGTTAAAGGAGAGTCTTGTCTTTAAAATGGTGTAAAATAGTCATATGTTTGAGAAATTGAAGTTATAGCATTTTTGAGGTATTTGTATTTCGCGCCACGCTCTACCATTGGATATTGGTTGAGGCGTTCCGCTAGCGGAACGTCTGTCCCTAACAGGTTTTAACTGAGGAGTGGCTTCCGTCTGGCCAATCTACCGTAAAGGCCTGATTGGTGGAGTGCTGCAGAGATGGTTGTCCTTCAGGAGGGTTCTCCCATCTCCACAGAGGAACTCTGGAGCTCTGTCAGAGTGACCATCGGGTTCTTGGTCACAATCTTGGTGGTACCAAACTTCTTCCATTGAAGAATGATGGAGGCCACCGTGTCCCTGGGGACCTTCAATGCTGCAGAAATGTTTTGGGTTACCCTTCCCCAGATCTGTGCCTCGACACAATCCTGTCTCGGAGCTCTACGGACAATTCCTTCGACCTCATGGCTTGGTTTTTGCTCTGACATGCGCTGTCAACTGTGGGACCTTATATAGACAGGTGAGTGCCTTTCGAAATCATGTCCAATCAAATGAATTTACCACAGGTGGACTCCAATCAAGTTGTAGAAACATTTTCAGGATGATCAATGGAAACAGGATGCACCTGAGCTCAATTTAGAATCTCATAGACAAGGGGCTGAATAAAAACCTGTTTTCACTCTGGCATTATAGGGTATTGTGTGTAGATTGCTGAGGATTTGTTTAATTTAGTCAATAAAAAAAATTAAAAAGCTGAGAATGTAACAAAATGTGGAAAAAGTCAAAGGGTCTGAATACTTTTGAGGCAGCTTGTTTGGTTGTGTTCTACTGTCTGACGGAGAAGGTGACATGTCTGCTCTGGGGGAGAAGAGAAGATAAATTAAAGTATGGATAAACATACTCAAGTCTGTCCTTTTAACTTGGAGATTACATCAATCAAGGTGTTCTGTATCTCTGTTAAATCCACACTAGCAAATATACAACAGCGTCTCGTCCTGCTGTCACCGTATTGTGCTAAAGCAAACTGTAGACACGTCTATTTCACCATCCAGAGCATACCACTACTAAACATGAAATACTACAGACACACCACTACTAAACATGAAATACTACAGACATACCACTACTATACATGTAATACTACAGACATACCACTACTAAACATGAAATACTACAGACACACCACAAATATACATGAAATACTACGGACATACCACAAATATACATGAAATACTACAGACACACCACTACTAAACATGAAATACTACAGACATACCACTACTAAACATGAAATACTACAGACATACCACGACTATACATGAAATACTACAGACATACCCCTACTATACATGTAATACTACAGACATACCACTAATATACATGAAATACTACAGACATACCCCTACTATACATGAAATACTACAGACATACCCTTACTATACATGAAATACTACAGACATACCCTACTATACATGAAATACTACAGACATACCACTAATATACATGAAATACTACAGACATACCACTAATATACATGTAATACTACAGCCCCACGATACCGACTCCACTATACATGAAATACTACAGACATACCACTACTATACGATCCGCCCAGACATACGACACAGACATACCAGTACTATACGACTCGCCCCCCAGAAATACTACAGCCCCCACGATCACGCACCGTACTATACGACTCGCCCCCAACGATACTACAGACATACCACTACTATACATGAAATACTACAGACATACCACTACTATACATGAAATACTACAGACATACCACTACTATACATGAAATACAACAGACATACCAGTACTATACATGAAATACTACAGACATACCACTACTATACATGAAATACTACAGACATACCACTACTATACATGAAATACTACAGACATACCACTACTATACATGAAATACTACCAACAAACCGGCACACTTTGTAAGCTGTCTTAGTGCCCCTGGTGTTCCATGAAGTTTATTGACTAGTAAATAATTGTTTCAGTACAGAGCATGAGCAACAACTTGGCATCTTTTTTTTACAGGAAGCTATCAGAAACCGACCTTGAGAATTCTGTCAGAGAGATAATTACTAGATGTGTTCAGACCTGACTAGACTTGACTAGACCAAAAAGTAGAGACTGTCCCATATTGTACGACGCAAGAAATAATTGGAAACAAGGGGATTTTGAGGAGAGGGGTATTAGTAAGTCAGAAAGCTTTTTAAATGACAAGATCAGCTGTAGCGTCACAACCTCTCAACCACAAGGACCTGTAACATAAAGTAAAGAAAAATTTAGGTTTGTTTTAGATTCAAAGGCTCGTGATGTGATTTCCCCTTATGGGAGATAAACGGAAAGAGTTCCATCATAAGACAGAGAAAAAGGATTCTAATTGACAATCATTCAGACTTTATATTAGAGCATTTATTTTCAGATGTATCATTTATGGGGCAACAGGTAGCCTAGTGGTTAGAGCATTGGGCCAGTAACCGAAAGGTTGCTGAATCGAATCCGCGAGGTAAGAATCTGTCGTTCTGCCCCTGAACAAGGCAGTTAACCCACTGTTCCCCGGTAGGCCGTCATTGTAAATAAGAATTTGTTCTTAACTGACTTGCCAGAGTTAAATAAATATATTTGGGATTTTCCTTTCTGGTGATTTGACGACATTCCTTTGGAGACATGATGACACGCTTTTTATTTATTTATTTATTTATTTTTATTTCA
Source organism: Salmo salar (assembly GCF_965601325.2). Taxonomy (NCBI): domain Eukaryota; kingdom Metazoa; phylum Chordata; class Actinopteri; order Salmoniformes; family Salmonidae; genus Salmo; species Salmo salar. Next base: position 40,900,023 of record NC_138319.1, read on the forward strand.
CCTTTATTTAACCAGGTAGGCCAGTTGAGAACAAGTCCTCATTTACATCTGCGACCTGGCCAAGAATAAAGCAAAGCAGTGCGACACAAACAACAACACAGAGTTACACATGGGATAAACAAACGTACAGTCAATAACATAATAGAAAAAAAAGTATATTTACAGTGTGTGCAAATGGCGTGAAGAGGATAGGCAACAAATAGGCCAATAGTAGCGAAGTAATTACAATTAAGCAAATTAACACTGGAATTGACACGGAGCCCCAACTGGGTTTATTATCAGCCATTACAGTTCCCCTCTACAGCTGTGTGTGTCAAGGAAGGAGCTGGGGTGACAAGATGAACCCTAACCATAACCCTAACCTAAAACAGCCTCAACTCCCTTTCAAACATAACCCAGAACCAACCCACAGAGGACAGGAGAGGAGAGCCCACCAGTCTACACAGAAACAGAACTAACCCACACCTGGACCTGGGAGGAGAGGAGAGGAGAGGAGAGGAGAGGAGAGGAGAGGAGAGGAGAGGAGAGGAGAGGAGAGGAGAGGAGAGGAGAGGAGAGGAGAGGAGAGGAGAGGAGAGGAGAGGAGAGGAGAGGAGAGGAGAGGAGAGGAGGAGAGAGGAGAGGAGAGGAGAGCCCAGCACAGAGAAGAGGAGACGTGAGAAGCACGAGGAGAGGAGGACGAAGCACGAACGCCCCCACCGAACGAGGAGACGAGAGGAGCAGGAGAGGAGCCAGGCAGAGGAGAAGGAGAGGAGAGGAGCGGAGAGGAGAGGCAGCAGGAGAGGAGCAGGAGAGGAGAGGAGCACGGCAGAGGAGAGGCAGAGGAGAGAGAGAGCGAGAGGAGAAGAGAAGAGACAGAGAAGAGAAGACCGGAGAGCGAGAGCGAAGAGGAGAGGAGAAGAGAGGAAAGTTATGTATAGTTAAAAATAGAAAATAAAAAATAAAAAAACTACGACGTGAGTTCAAGAAACACGAGAATGCAAGTATATACAGGTCAGTACCAGAACCTTATTCAATGTCCAGGGGTCCTGGAGTGGTTGTATATACAGGTCAGTACCAGAACCTTATTCAATGTCCAGGGGTCCTGGAGTGGTTGTATATACAGGTCAGTACCAGAACCTTATTCAATGTCCAGGGGTCCTGGAGTGGTTGTATAGACAGGTCAGTACCAGAACCTTATTCAATGTCCAGGGGTCCTGGAGTGGTTGTATATACAGGTCAGTACCAGAACCTTATTCAATGTGCAGGGGTACTGGAGTGGTTGTATATACAGGTCAGTACCAGAACCTTATTCAATGTCCAGGGGTCCTGGAGTGGTTGTATATACAGGTCAGTACCAGAACCTTATTCAATGTCCAGGGGTCCTGGACTGGTTGTATATACAGGTCAGTACCTTATTCAATGTCCAGGGGTCCTGGACTGGTTGTATATACAGGTCAGTACCAGAACCTTATTCAATGTCCAGGGGTCCTGGACTGGTTGTATATACAGGTCAGTACCAGAACCTTATTCAATGTCCAGGGGTCCTGGACTGGTTGTATATACAGGTCAGTACCAGAACCTTATTCAATGTGCAGGGGTACTGGAGTGGTTGTATATACAGGTCAGTACCAGAACCTTATTCAATGTCCAGGGGTCCTGGAGTGGTTGTATATACAGGTCAGTACCAGAACCTTATTCAATGTCCAGGGGTCCTGGACTGGTTGTATATACAGGTCAGTACCAGAACCTTATTCAATGTCCAGGGGTCCTGGACTGGTTGTATATACAGGTCAGTACCAGAACCTTATTCAATATTCAATGTTTTTCCGGTCACAACTTGCAGACTTGTTTACGCTGCTGTGCGTTTTTGTTGCCGATCTTACTTTGATACCTGACGGTTTTTTACTTTTTCATTACCGTATATTTTTACTTTTTCCCTCACTCAACTTTTTTCCTCACTCAACTTTTTTCATTCATCCCCGGAGGTTTTATCTGGACATGGTTCGTCAGGACTTCAAACAGCCGAAGCTAAGTAACATTAACATGATGCCTTCTAATTGCAGTCGTTGTATTTATAATATACAGGAGAACGATCGCCTTACGGCAAGGATAGCTGTGCTGCAAGCCCAGCTTCAGACGCGATCGTTAGGCAAGGGTAATTTCAGTGTAGGAAAGGATGAAACAGCGTCTGTGCCACCAGTAAGTACAGATAGTAACGTTAGTATAAACCCCCTCGCACGGTCCCCGCAGCCGGACATCTTTCTCATGGCTTCTGGAGGGAAACGCTGTAGGAATGCTCAACCGGTGTCGCTTATTCAGCCGACAGAAACTTTCAACCGGTTCTCCCCATTAAGCGAGTCGGAGTCGGAGGCCGAGACTTCTCTGGTCTCTACTCCTCCCGTTGTGGGGTCTGAGACGCCGACGGCTCCCACCATTAGCTCTGACAAATTGAAAACCCTAGTCATTGGCGACTCCATTACCCGCAGTATTAGACTTAAAACTAATCATCCAGCGATCATACACTGTTTACCAGGGGGCAGGGCTACCGACGTTAAGGCTAATCTAAAGACGGTGCTGGCTAAAGCTAAAACTGGCGAGTGTAGAGAGTATAGAGATATTGTTATCCACGTCGGCACCAACGATGTTAGGATGAAACAGTCAGAGGTCACCAAGCGCAACATAGCTTCAGCGTGTAAATCAGCTAGAAAGATGTGTCGGCATCGATTAATTGTCTCTGGCCCCCTCCCAGTTAGGGGGAGTGATGAGCTCTACAGCAGAGTCTCACAACTCAATCGCTGGTTGAAAACTGTTTTCTGCCCCTCCCAAAAGATAGAATTTGTAGATAATTGGCCCTCTTTCTGGGACTCACCCACAAACAGGACCAAGCCTGGCCTGTTGAGGAGTGACGGACTCCATCCTAGCTGGAGGGGTGCTCTCATCTTATCTACGAACATAGACAGGGCTCTAACTCCTCTAGCTCCACAATGAAATAGGGTGCAGGCCAGGCAGCAGGCTGTTAGCCAGCCTGCCAGCTTAGTGGAGTCTGCCACTAGCACAGTCAGTGTAGTCAGCTCAGCTTCCCCCATTGAGACCGTGTCTGTGCCTCGATCTAGGTTGGGCAAAATTAAAAATGGCGGTGTTCGCTTTAGCAATCTCACTAGTATAAAGACCTCCTCCATTCCTGCCATTATTGAAAGAGATTGTGATACCTCACATCTCAAAATTGGGTTACTTAATGTTAGATCCCTCACTTCCAAGGCAGTTATAGTCAATGAACTAATCACTGATAATAATCTTGATGTGATTGGCCTGACTGAAACATGGCTTAAGCCTGATGAATTTACTGTGTTAAATGAGGCCTCACCCCCAGGTTACATTAGTGACCATACCCCCCGTGCATCCGGCAAAGGCGGAGGTGTTGCTAACATTTACGATAGCAAATTTCAATTTACAAAAAAAAAAACAACAATGACGTTTTCGTCTTTTGAGCTTCTAGTCATGAAATCTATGCAGCCTACTCACTCACTTTTTATAGCTACTGTTTATAGGCCTCCTGGGCCATATGCAGTGTTCCTCACTGAGTTCCCTGAATTCCTATCGGATCTTGTAGTCATAGCAGATAATATTCTAATTTTTGGTGACTTTAACATTCACATGGAAAAGTCCACAGACCCACTCCAAAAGGCTTTCGGAGCCATCATCGACTCAGTGGGTTTTGTCCAACATGTCTCTGGACCTACTCACTGCCACAGTCATACTCTGGACCTAGTTTTGTCCCATGGAATAAATGTTGTGGATCTAAATGTTTTTCCTCATAATCCTGGACTATCGGACCACCATTTTATTACGTTTGCAATTGCAACAAATAATCTGCTCAGACCCCAACCAAGGAGCATTAAAAGTCGTGCTATAAATTCTCAGACAACCCAAAGATTCCTTGATGCCCTTCCAGACTGCCTCTGCCTACCCAAGGACGTCAGAGGACAAAAATCAGTTAACCACCTAACCGAGGAACTCAATTTAACCTTGCGCAATACCCTAGATGCAGTTGCACCCCTAAAAACTAAAAACATCTGTCATAAGAAACTAGCTCCCTGGTATACAGAAAATACACGAGCTCTGAAGCAAGCTTCCAGAAAATTGGAACGGAAATGGCGCCACACCAAACTGGAAGTCTTCCGACTAGCTTGGAAAGACAGTACCGTGCAGTATCGAAGAGCCCTTACTGCTGCTCGATCATCCTATTTTTCCAACTTAATTGAGGAAAATAAGAACAATCCGAAATTTCTTTTTGATACTGTCGCAAAGCTAACTAAAAAGCAGCCTTCGCAAATGGAGGATGGCTTTCACTTCAGCAGTAATAAATTTATGAACTTCTTTGAGGAAAAGATCATGATCATTAGAAAGCAAATTACAGACTCCTCTTTAAATCTGGGTATTCCTCCAAAGCTCCATTGTCCTGAGTCTGCACAACTCTGCCAGGACCTAGGATCAAGGGAGATACTAAAGTGTTTTAGTACTATATCTCTTGACGCAATGATGAAAATAATCATGGCCTCCAAACCCTCAAGCTGCATACTGGACCCTATTCCAACTAAACTACTGAAAGAGCTGCTTCCTGTGCTTGGCCCTCCTATGTTGAACATAATAAACGGCTCTCTATCCACCGGATGTGTACCAAGCTCACTAAAAGTGGCAGTAATAAAGCCTCTCTTGAAAAAGCCGAATCTTGATCCAGAAATTATAAAAAACTATCGGCCTATATCGAATCTTCCATTCCTCTCCAAAATTTTAGAAAAAGCTGTTGCACAGCAACTGACTGCCTTCCTGAAGACAAACAATGTATACGAAACGCTTCAGTCTGGTTTTAGACCCCATCATAGCACTGAGACTGCACTTGTGAAGGTGGTAAATGACCTTTTAATGACGTCAGACCGAGGCTCTGCATCTGTCCTCGTGCTCCTAGATCTTAGTGCCGCTTTTGATACCATCGATCACCACATTCTTTTGGAGAGATTGGAAACCCAAATTGGTCTACATGGACAAGTTCTGGCCTGGTTTAGATCTTATCTGTCGGAAAGATATCAGTTTGTCTCTGTGAATGGTTTGTCCTCTGACAAATCAATTGTAAATTTCGGTGTTCCTCAAGGTTCCGTTTTAGGACCACTATTGTTTTCACTATATATTTTACCTCTTGGGGATGTCATTCGAAAACATAATGTTAAATTTCACTGCTATGCAGACGACACACAGCTGTACATTTCAATGAAACATGGTGAAGCCCCAAAATTGCCCTCGCTAGAAGCCTGTGTTTCAGACATAAAGAAGTGGATGGCTGCAAACTTTCTACTTTTAAACTCGGACAAAACAGAGATGCTTGTTCTAGGTCCCAAGAAACAAAGAGATCTTCTGTTGAATCTGACAATTAATCTGGATGGTTGTACAGTCGTCTCAAATAAAACTGTGAAGGACCTCGGCGTTACTCTGGACCCTGATCTCTCTTTTGAAGAACATATCAAGACTGTTTCAAGGACAGCTTTTTTCCATCTACGTAACATTGCAAAAATCAGAAATTTTCTGTCCAAAAATGACGCAGAAAAATTAATCCATGCTTTTGTTACTTCTAGGCTGGACTACTGCAATGCTCTACTTTCCGGCTACCCGGATAAAGCACTAAATAAACTTCAGTTAGTGCTAAATACGGCTGCTAGAATCCTGACTAGAACCAAAAAATTTGATCATATTACTCCAGTGTTAGCCTCCCTACACTGGCTTCCTGTTAAGGCAAGGGCTGATTTCAAGGTTTTACTGCTAACCTACAAAGCATTACATGGGCTTGCTCCTACCTATCTTTCCGATTTGGTCCTGCCGTACATACCTACACGTACGCTACGGTCACAAGACGCAGGCCTCCTAATTGTCCCTAGAATTTCTAAGCAAACGGCTGGAGGTAGGGCTTTCTCCTATAGAGCTCCATTTTTATGGAATGGTCTGCCTACCAATGTGAGAGACGCAGACTCAGTCTCAACCTTTAAGTCTTTACTGAAGACTTATCTCTTCAGTAGGTCCTATGATTAAGTATAGTCTGGCCCAGGAGTGTGAAGGTGAACGGAAAGGCTGGAGCAACGAACCGCCCTTGCTGTCTCTGCCTTGCCGGTTCCCCTCTTTCCACTGGGATTCTCTGCCTCTAACCCTTTTACAGAGGCTGAGTCACTGGCCTACTGGTGTTCTTCCATGCCGTCCATGGGAGGGGTGCGTCACTTGAGTGGGTTGAGTCACTGACGTGGTCTTCCTGTCTGGGTTGGCGCCCCCCCCCCCCCCCCCCCCCCCTTGGGTTGTGCCATGGCGGAGATCGTTGTGGGCTATACTCGGCCTTGTCTTAGGACGGTAAGTTGGTGGTTGGAGACATCCCTCTAGTGGTGTGGGGGCTGTGCTTTGGCAAAGTGGGTGGGGTTATATCCTGCCTGTTTGGCCCTGTCCGGGGGTATCATCGGATGGGGCCACAGTGTCTTCTGATCCCTCCTGTCTCAGCCTCCAGTATTTATGCTGCAGTAGTTTATGTGTCGGGGGGCTAGGGTCAGTCTGTTACATCTGGAGTATTTCTCTTGTCTTATCCGGTGTCCTGTGTGTATTTAAATATGCTCTCTCTAATTCTCTCTTTCTCTCTTTCTGTCTTTCTCTCGGAGGACCTGAGCCCTAGGACCATGCCTCAGGACTACCTGGTATGATGACTCCTTGCTGTCCCCAGTCCACCTGGCCGTGCTGCTGCTCCAGTTTCAACTGTTCTGCCTGCGGCTATGGAACCCTGACCTGTTCACCGGACGTGCTTGTTGCACCCTCGACAACTACTATGATTATTATTATTTGACCATGCTGGTCATTTATGAACATTTTAACATTTTAACATTTTGACCATGTTCTGTTTTAATATCCACCCTGCACAGCCAGAAGAGGACTGGCCACCCCTCATAGCCTGGTTCCTCTCTAGGTTTCTTCCTAGGTTTTTGGCCTTTCTAGGGAGTTTTTCCTAGGGAGTTTTTCCTAGCCACCGTGCTTCTTTCACATGCTTTGCTTGCTGTTTGGGGTTTTAGGCTGGGTTTCTGTACAGCACTTTGAGAATATCAGCTGATGTACGAAGGGCTATATAAAAATAAATTTGATTTGATTTGAATGTGCAGGGGTAGTGGAGTGGTCGTATATAGAGGTCAGTACCAGAACCTTATTCAATGTCCAGGGGTCCTGGACTGGTTGTATAGACAGGCCAGTACCAGAACCTTATTCAATGTCCAGCGGTCCTGGACTGGTTGAGGTGGGTATATACATGAAAACTGACTGGCAGTAAGATATACATGTAAACACTTACACTAATGGTAATATATATACATTAGTGTATTACAATTGGTAATACACAATTGGTAATACACTAATGGTAATATATACATACTATTGTTAATACATTAATGGTAGAATATACATACTATTGGTAATACACTAAT
>NC_138319.1:40915000-40947500 GCF_965601325.2 Salmo salar
CAAAACGCAGATATGTAACGTGTTCACGTCACAACACAATACATACTTCCGTACATATTTTAATTAACGCTGATCAATAAAGACGTTACCTTCACTCTTTTGCTTGTTTACAGCGAGCTATATTGCCGTCTTTTCAATGTAAGCCGACGGGAAAGTGTGTTCCCTCAGTCCTGGAAGGAAGCACGCTATTTATTGGATCAAACAGTCGACCAATCAGCCTCCTCCCTTAGCACCCTGTTGGAGAAAAAAAAGATATATATTTGACCAGATACAATGCTATTTCACAGTAAACAAATTAACAACTGACTTTCTGTGTGCTTATTTATTTATTTATTTATTCATTTGTATTTTATTTTTATTTGAACCTTTAACTAGGCAAGTCAGTTAAGAGCAAATTCTTATTTACAATGACGGCCTACCAAAAGGCAAAAAGCCTCTTGCAGGGACGGGGGCTAGGATAAAAAATTAATAAAATATATATGTAGAACAAAACACACATCACGACAGGAGAGACAACACAACACTACATAAAGAGAGACCTAAAGACAACAACACAGCAAAACACATAACAACACAGCATGGTAGCAACACAACATTACATTTACATTTTAGTCATTTAGCAGACGCTCTTATCCAGAGCGACTTCCAGTAGTGAATGCATACATTTCATACATTTTTTGTTGTTGTTGTACTGGGCCCCCGTGGGAATCAAACCCACAACCCTGGCGTTGCAAACACCATGCTCTACCAACTGAGCCACAGGGGAAGACCAGCAACAACATGACAACAACATGACAACATGACAACAACATGACAGCAGCATAACATGGCAGCAGCACAAAACATGGTACAAACATTATTGGGCACAGACAACAGCACAAAGGGCAAGAAGGTAGAGACAACAATACATCACACAAAGCAGCCACAACTGTCAGTAAGAGTGTCCATGATTGAGTCTGAATGAAGAGATTGAGATAAAACTGTCCAGTTTGTGTGTTTGTTGCAGCTCGTTCCAGTCGCTAGCTGCAGTGAACTGAAAAGAGGAGCGACCCAGGGATGTGTGTGCTTTGGGGACCTTTAACAGAATGTGACTGGCAGAACGGGTGTTGTATGTGGAGGATGAGGGCTGCAGTAGATATCTCAGATAGGGGGGAGTGAACGGGTGTTGTATGTGGAGGATGAGGGCTGCAGTAGCTATCTCAGATAGGGGGGAGTGAACGGGTGTTGTATGTGGAGGATGAGGGCTGCAGTAGATATCTCAGATAGGGGGGAGTGAACGGGTGTTGTATGTGGAGGATGAGGGCTGCAGTAGCTATCTCAGATAGGGAGGAGTGAACGGGTGCTGTATGTGGAGGATGAGGGCTGCAGTAGATATCTCAGATAGGGGGGAGTGAACGGGTGTTGTATGTGGAGGATGAGGGCTGCAGTAGATATCTCAGATAGGGGGGAGTGAACGGGTGCTGTATGTGGAGGATGAGGGCTGCAGTAGATATCTCAGATAGGGAGGAGTGAACGGGTGTTGTATGTGGAGGATGAGGGCTGCAGTAGGTATCTCAGATAGGGAGGAGTGAACGGGTGCTGTATGTGGAGGATGAGGGCTGCAGTAGATATCTCAGATAGGGGGGAGTGAACGGGTGTTGTATGTGGAGGATGAGGGCTGCAGTAGATATCTCAGATAGGGGGGAGTGAACGGGTGCTGTATGTGGAGGATGAGGGCTGCAGTAGATATCTCAGATAGGGGGGAGTGAACGGGTGTTGTATGTGGAGGATGAGGGCTGCAGTAGGTATCTCAGCTAGGGAGGAGTGAACGGGTGTTGTATGTGGAGGATGAGGGCTGCAGTAGGTATCTCAGATAGGGAGGAGCACTCAACAAATACAGCACTTAGGGACATGAGCAAATTATAGTTGGCCCAGAACAAAGCAGCACGGCTGGCCCTTCAATGTTCAATCTAACATCAATGACATACATTTGAATCTCACCTGGCTCAAAGTAGAGGAGATATTGATTGAATCGCTACTTGTCTTTGTACGAGATATTGACAAGTTGAAAGCACCGAGCTGCCTATTCAAATGAGTAGCACACAGCTCAGATACCATTACCCACAAGACATGCCACCAGGGGTCTCTTCACAGTCCCCGTGAACAGAACAGGCTCCGGGAAACACTCAGTATTACAATACATAGAGACTTCCGTGGAACTACAGACCAAATCGTTTAACTCAGACAAGCATTAAAAATCTGATTTTAAAAATGGTTTAAACTACACCTTATGGAACAACTCAGACTGTGAAGAGACACACACACACACACTCTACACACACACACACACACACACACACACACACACACACACACACACACTACACACTACACACTACACACACACACTGTAACACACTCACTCACACGCTAACACACACAATCTACACACACACACACTACACACACTCTATAAACACACACACGCTAGCGTACACACTCTACACACACACACACTCTACACACAATCTACACCGACATACAGTAGGTATTATTATGGTTGTACATGTTAAATACAGAGGGGACTGCCCTGTTGTTATATATGACGGGACAACAGGAAGTTGGGGGTCCTTAATAAATACAGAGGGGACTGCCCTGTTGTTATATATGACTGGAGAACAGGAAGTTGGGGGTCCTTAATAAATACAGAGGGGACTGCCCTGTTGTTATATATGACTGGACAACAGGAAGTTGGGGGTCCTTAATAAATACAGAGGGGACTGCCCTGTTGTTATATATGACTGGACAACAGGAAGTTGGGGGTCCTTAATAAATACAGAGGGGACTGCCCTGTTGTTATATATGACTGGACAACAGGAAGTTGGGGGTCCTTAATAAATACAGAGGGGACTGCCCTGTTGTTATATATGACTGGACAACAGGAAGTTGGGGGTCCTTAATAAATACAGAGGGGACTGTCCTGTTACATATGACGGGACAACAGGAAGTTGGGGGTCCTTAATAAATACAGAGGGGACTGCCCTGTTGTTATATATGACTGGACAACAGGAAGTTGGGGGTCCTTAATAAATACAGAGGACTGCCCTGTTGTTATATATGACTGGACAACAGGAAGTTGGGGGTCCTTAATAAATACAGAGGGGACTGCCCTGTTGTTATATATGACTGGACAACAGGAAGTTGGGGGTCCTTAATAAATACAGAGGGGACTGCCCTGTTGTTATATATGACTGGACAACAGGAAGTTGGGGGTCCTTAATAAATACAGAGGGGACTGCCCTGTTGTTATATATGACTGGACAACAGGAAGTTGGGGGTCCTTAATAAATACAAAGGGGACTGCCCTGTTGTTATATATGACTGGACAACAGGAAGTTGGGGGTCCTTAATAAATACAGAGGGGACTGCCCTGTTGTTATATATGACTGGACAACAGGAAGTTGGGGGTCCTTAATAAATACAGAGGGGACTGCCCTGTTGTTATATATGACTGGAGAACAGGAAGTTGGGGGTCCTTAATAAATACAGAGGACTGTCCTGTTGTTATATATGACTGGACAACAGGAAGTTGGGGGTCCTTAATAAATACAGAGGGGACTGTCCTGTTATATATGACTGGAGAACAGGAAGTTGGGGGTCCTTAATAAATACAGAGGGGACTGTCCTGTTGTTATATATGACTGGACAACAGGAAGTTGGGGGTCCTTAATAAATACAGAGGGGACTGCCCTGTTGTTATATATGACTGGACAACAGGAAGTTGGGGGTCCTTAATAAATACAGAGGGGACTGCCCTGTTGTTATATATGACTGGACAACAGGAAGTTGGGGGTCCTTAATAAATACAGAGGGGACTGCCCTGTTGTTATATATGACGGGACAACAGGAAGTTGGGGGTCCTTAATAAATAGAGGGGACTGCCCTGTTGTTATATATGACTGGACAACAGGAAGTTGGGGGTCCTTAATAAATAGAGGGGACTGTCCTGTTACATCACCCAACATGTGGAGAAGAAAGGAGCCATCATGGCAGCCGTTCTGAAACCTGGCCAAAACCGTCAAACCACTATTTACGGCTCTGTGCCTGGTGGGTGAGTCAGATATGCAAAGTGACAGTTAGAGAAGAAGAGTTGAACGCAATGATGACAGTTTCCCCTTATAGCCGCCGTCTACCACGTGACTCATGGGATGAGAGCGGACAGCCAAAGGCTTTGAGGGGAGAGAACAACAACATAGGAGTATTAAAGCTCTCTCTCAAACACACACACACACACACACACACACACACACACACACACACACACACACACACACACACAGTCACACACACACACACACACACACACACACACACACAGTCACACAGTCACAAACACTTATTCACTCAAATTGGTACACTGTATTAATGCATCACAACAACCCTTTACACAGTCAAACATACTTTTACTGGCACCTATAAACATACACACTAACAATACACAGGCAAAGACCGAGAGAGGACAGGAGAGGATGGGAGGAGCAGAGAGAAGAAGAGAGGAGAGGAGAGGAGAGGAGAGGAGAGGAGAGGAGAGGAGAGGAGAGGAGAGGAGAGGAGAGGAGAGGAGAGAGGGGAGGGGAGGGGAGGGGAGAGGAGAGGAGAGGAGAGGAGAGGAGAGGAGAGGAGAGGAGAGGAGAGGAGAGGAGAGGAGAGGAGAGGAGAGGAGAGGAGAGGAGAGGAGAGGAGAGGAGAGGAGAGGAGAGGGTAGAGCAGAGGAGAGGAGAGGAGAGGAGGGGATGGGAGGGGAGGGGAGAGGAAAGGAGAGGAGAGGAGAGGAGAGGAGAGGAGAGGAGAGGAGAGGAGAGGAGAGGAGGGGAGGAGAGGAGAGGTACAATTAGACCCAACCAAATCATGAGAAAACAAAAAGATAATTGCTTGGCACATTGGAAAGAATTAACAAAAAACCAGAGCAAACTAGAATGCTATTTGGCCCTAAACAGAGAGTACACAGTGGCAGAATACCTGACCACTGTGACTGACCCAAACTTAAAACCTCTTACATCTAGACGTTCCGCTAGCGGAACACCTGGTCCACTATCCAATGATGGGCATGGCGCGAATTACAAACTCCTCAAAAATCCCAAAACTTCAATTTTTCAAACATATGACTATTTTACACCATTTTAAAGACAAGACTCTCCTTTATCTAACCACATTGTCCGATTTCAAAAAGGCTTTACAACGAAAGCAAAACATTGGATTATGTCAGGAGAGTACCCAGCCAGAAATAATCACACACCCATTTTTCAAGCTAGCATATAATGTCACAAAAACCAAAACCACAGCTAAATGCAGCACTAACCTTTGATGATCTTCATCAGATGACACTCATAGGACATTATGTTATACAATACATGCATGTTTTGTTCAATCAAGTTCATATTTATATAAAAAAACAGCTTTTTACATTAGCATGTGACGTTCAGAACTAGCATACCCACCGAAAACTTCCGGTGAATTTACTAAATTACTCACGATAAACGTTGACAAAAAACATAACAATTTGGATTACCTTTGCTGTTCTTCGTCAGAATGCACTCCCAGGACTTATACTTCAACACCCAATGTTGTTTTGGTTCCAAATAATCCATAGTTATATCCAAATAGCTGCGTTTGTTCGTGCGTTCAAGACACTATCCGAAGGGTGATCCGCCGGCGCGTATCGTGACAAAAAAATTCAAAATATACCATTACCGTACTTCGAAGCATGTCAAACGCTGTTTAAAATACAGTTTTATGCGATTTTTCTTGTAAAATAGCGATAATATTCCGACCGGGAGACCTTGTTTTCGTTCAAACACTGAAAATCGAAAATGGTGTCTTCACATGCACCCGCGCACCCGTGTCATTGTTCTCAGATCGACCACTTTCCAAAACCCCTACTGTTTTTCGCCCAGGGACTGCAGAGTCATCACATCCCGTTCTGGCAGCTTCTGAGAGCCTATGGGAGCCTTAGAAAATGTCATGTTACAGCAGAGATCCTCTGTTTTCCATAAAGAGGCTATAGAAGGACAAGAAATGGTCAGAGAGGGCACTTCCTGTATGGAATCTTCTCAGGTTTTGGCCTGCCATATGAGTTCTGTTATACTCACAGACACCATTCAAACTGTTTTAGAAACTTTAGGGTGTTTTCTATCCACATCTACTAATTATATGCATATTCATATTCATATTTCTGGGCAGTAGTAATAACCACATTAAATCGGGTACATTTTTTATCCGGCCGTGAAAATACTGCCCCCTATCCTAAACAGGTTAAGGAAAGCTTTGACTATGTACAGACTCAGTGAGCATAGCCTTGCTATTGAGAAAGGTCGCCGTAGGCAGACCTGGCTCTCAAGAGAAGACAGGCTATGTGCAACACTGCCCACAAAATTAGGTGGAAACTGAGCTGCACTTCCTAACCTCCTGCCCAATGTAGGACCATATTAGAGACACATATTTCCCTCAGATTACACAGATCCACAAAGAATTCGAAAACAAACCTGATTTTGATAAACTCCCATTTCTATTGGGTGAAATACCACAGTGTGACATCACAGCAGCAAGATTTGTGACCTGTTGTCACAAGAAAAGGTCAACCAGTGAAGAACAAACACGATTGTAAATAAAACCCATATTTATGTTTATTTATTTTCCCTTTTGTACTTTAACCATTTGTACATCATTACAACACTGCATATATACATAATATGACATTTGTAATATCTTTATTATTTTGAAACTTCTGTGAGTGGATTGTTTACTGTTCATTTTTATTGTTTATTTCACTTTTGTATATGATCTACCTCACTGGCTTTGGTAATGTTAACATATGTTTCCCATGCGAATAAAACCCCTTGAATTGAATTGAAAGGAGAAGAGAAGAGAAGAGAAGAGAAGAGAAGAGGAGAGGAGAGGAGAGGAGAGGAGAGGAGAGGAGAGGAGAGGAGTGGAGAGGAGACGAGAGGAGACGAGACGAGACGAGAGACCGAGAGAGGACAGAGGGAGCCAGATGTATTACAGATAAGAGGATTATACACAAAGTCTCTTCTTATTCCTCATTTGAGATTTCAAAACTACTCCAACCCTCCAGGGGAACATCTCTATCTTCCTGGCTGCTAATTTCGCCCATCAAAATCAAAGAGAAGAGCATCTCCACTAATCTACTGGGGCCTCTACCGACCTAATCATTAGGCTACCAGGCTATCATGGCTACCGCGAGGCAAGGTGTTACGTCTTGAAATATGCTGGGAATGGATGGGAGACTCAATGAGGCGAGGTGAGACAGAAAATGAAATGTGCTTCTCAGAGAGAGGCCTTTGGCCTGGTTACGTACTGTTTCTATATCTGTGTCCCAAACAGCATCCTATTCCATTTATAGTGCACTAGTTGTGACACGAGGCCAATAGGGTTTTGGTCAAAAGTAGTGCACTATATATAGGTGATGGGGTGCCATTTTGGAAGCATCCTCTGTTCAGTCTAGAAGCGCCACGACTGAACAACAGAAACATTCAGAGGCTCTCCCCTGTGTAGGGAATAGGGTGCCGTTTGGGACTATACTGTTCTATAACGTTGATGCTCTACTCCTGGTGAGATACTATAGAGTCCAGAGGTGAGCTACATTGATGTTCTACTCCTGGTGCGATACTATAGAGTCCAGAGGTGAGCTACATTGATGTTCTACTCCTGGTGAGTTTGGCGTACAGCAGGACAGCCACCAGGGGGAGACTCGTCGAGGCCTGATGACAGACGGAGTATACGTCTCGAGTTGATGGCTCCCTCTGCTGGATGTGCCAGGTCTCGATAGGACTAATTAGGGCTGATTGTGGTTGGTGAGTAATCAAGGGTCTGGATTGCTCACCAGCTGGACGGGTCCCATAAAACTGCCAGAAGGGCAGCACACGGGAGAAGGGACTGGGGGAAGAAAGGTTACTCCTGTATAGTTGGGGATGGTTCCAGAAGTAAAAGGAGGGAGTTCAGTTTTTTATTCCCAACAGGATACAGCAAGACCCGGGGCCCAGAAGATGGTATCCTGGTGAGGGTCTCCTGGAGGATACAGCAAGACCGGGGGCCCAGAAGATGGTATCCTGGTGAGGGTCTCCTGGAAGATACAGCAAGACCCGGGGCCCAGAAGATGGTATCCTGGTGAGGGTCTCCTAGAGGATACAGCAAGACCCGGGGCCCAGAAGATGGTATCCTGGTGAGGGTCTCCTGGAGGATACAGCAAGACCCGGGGCCCAGAAGATGGTATCCTGGTGAGGGTCTCCTGGAGGATAGAGCAAGACCCGGGGCCCAGAAGATGGTATCCTGGTGAGGGTCTCCTGGAGGATTTTATTTATTTATTTTATTTTTATTTCACCTTTATTTAACCAGGTAGGCAAGTTGAGAACAAGTTCTCATTTACAATTGCGACCTGGCCAAGATAAAGCAAAGCACTTCGACAACATACAACAACACAGAGTTACACATGGAGTAAAACAAATATACAGTCAATAATACGATAGATAGGATAGGATAGAGCAAGACAGGATAGAGCAAGGATAGTGTCATGACGTTGGCCCCCTTCCCCTCTCTTACTGACCCTACTGAAGGACTGCTGTCCTGTTAAATATAGAGAGTCTGGGAACATCAAACAAATGTGGAAAGGTACCACATATTTTGTTAATAAAACCAGTTGGAAATATGCTTGGGAACGTAATGAGTATGTATGTCAGTTCGGTTGTCATCTGAGACATTATGACTGATGACAGGACGACATAAACTGTATCTGAGAAAGTATACACCCTCTAGTTATCAGAGTCACATGGAATTGTTATGCAATTGAAATGTTTGATATTGAAAATGTTTGTTAGGAGATGAAATGTAATTTTAGCTTCCGAATGAGAGATTTGGGTTTTCATAAGGAAAGTACCCTGCTCGATCAGTAACCCAACCCTGTGAAGAGACAGGGGTTATAAACGATGAAACACCTCCCTCCCCCTCTCCACTATATAATCCTTTGATGAAAAGATAACCAGGTTGTTCCAGTACTGGAGGTCTGCAGCCTCTACGTTAGAAGGACACACATGTCAAGTACAGAACTAAGCCAACCTCGGCGTGAGCTCTGGTATGAACTGGTATGAACTTTGAGCTTATTCACTACAGAAGTGCTACTTCCTAGCCGTTGAGTTAGCAGCGGCCGCTGCTAACGTGGGTTAGGAAAGGACGGACGACGGATCCATTCTAACAACCAGACGAAGATACCACCACGTATCCAATGGACCACCATTGACATTCTTCCGAAAACAGGGAGATCTGTTGGCCAACCCGGCCAGCATCTACGACCAATCTACCGAAGCGCAGCTCAGAGTAAATGTTTATTGCATTTTCCTTTTCCAAATGGGCGGTAATTTAGAATGCATAAGATAATGTATTTACGATAGCATAGCTGCTGTTTCTGTGTTCCTAAATCTTCCCGCTCTTTCATTCAAGCCCAACCCCCCTTTGTGTAACTAGCTTGCATACAGGTTCCGTCCACCAGGACGTTTTCTGTATGACATCATTGTATTCTGTGTATTTGTAATTCTGTGTGATTAGTTAGGTATTTAGTAAATAAATAATTAAACCCAATTTTGTATTGCTGATTCAACTTGTTAGCCAGGGTTCGTGAAGATAGCCAAGAATTTACAACTTTCATTATGAGACTGAAAATAAGACAAGGATTAATATTGACTGCTATCGAGGTAAAATATTACTAAGTATTTTAAGAGTTTATTCGGAAGATAACAGCTCTATAAACGTTCTTCCGTGGTGCCCCGACTTTCTAGTTAATTACATTTACATGATTAGCTTAATCAGGTAATATTAATTACAGAGAAATCATTTTACAAGTTAGCATGTCATATCACTTAATCCGGCATAGCCAAAGACACGACATTAGGATAGAGCAAGACCCGGGGCCCAGAAGATGGTATCCTAGACAGGGTCTCCTGAGGGAGACCTATTCTTTTCTTTTGGTTTGTTATTTAAATAAACACCCTTGAAACCGAGCTAATCCTACTCTGTCCGTGTCTGATCTGTGTAAACGTTTTGACCAAACCCCCTGGTCTGCCACATGAGATACTGTAGAATACAGAGGTGAGCTACATTGATTTGTTTGTTTTTTGTCTGTTGATTGTTGCACGTTCTCCTGGCATCTGCTAAATCCAGATTTGTCCGTCGGACTCCCAGACGGTGAAGCGTGATTCACCACTCCAGAGAATGCGTATACACTGCTCCAAAGTCCAATGGCGGCGAACTTTACACCACTCCAGCCGACACTTGGCATTGTGCATGGTGATCCTAGGCTTGTGTGCGGCTGTTCGGCAATGGAAACCCATTTCTTGAAGCTCCAGAAGAACAGTTTTTTGTGCTGACTTTGCTTCCAGAGTTAGTTTGGAACTCGGTAGTGAGCGTTGCAACCCAAAGACACAAGATTTTTACGTTTTATTTTTATGCACTTCAGCACTCGGTGGTCTTGTGTAGCCTACAACTTTCCACTTCGAAATAACACTACTTCCATTTGATTGGGCAGCTCTAGCAGGGCAGACATTTGACAAAACTGACTTGTTGGAAAGGTGGCATCATATGACGATGCCATGTTGGATGTCACTGAGCTCTTCAGTACAGGCCATTCTACTGCCAATGTTTGTCTGTGGAGAATGCATGGCTGTATGCCCGATTTTATACACCTGTCAGCAATGGGTGTGGCTGAAATAGCCAAATAGGTATAGGGCAAAACACTCAAACTTTACTCAATGAGCTGTATAGGTGTCACGGCTGTTCAAAGGATCGGACACCCCCTGTCACGCCCTGACCTACTCTACCATAGAAAATAACAACTTACTATGGTCAGGACGTGACAATAGGGCCATAAGCAAACAAGAGAATTCACATCCAGAGGCGGCGCTCTTAATGTTCAGTGATTATAAAGCAGGGAAATTAACATCCGTTTTACCCCATTTCTGCTAGCATGTCACCTGTGCAACCAGAGGTGACAAAACTCTTGATCACCTTTACTTTCACACACAGAAACGCATAAAAGGCTTTTCCTCATCCTCACTTTGCCAAATCTGACCATAACTCTACTCCTGATTCCTGCTTACAAGCAAAAAAAAACAAACAGGACGTACCAGGAAGTACCAGGTCGCTTTGAAAGACTGGTCATGGCACACATCAAAACCATCCTCCCAGGCACACTGGACCCACTCCAGCTCACACACCGCCCCAACAGATCCACAGATGACGCAATCTCTATTGCACTCCACAGTGCCCTTTCCCATCTGGATAAGAGGAACACCTATGGGAGAATTTTGTTCATTGACTACAGCTCAGTGTTCAACACCATAGTGCCCTCAAAGCTCATCACTAAGCTCAGGACCCTGGGACTAAACACCTCCCTCTGCAACTGGACCCTGGACTTCCTGACGGGCCGCCCACAAGGTGGTGAGAGTAGGCAACACATCCACCATGCTGACCCTCAACACGGGGGGCCCCTCAGGGACGTGTGCTCAGTCCCCTCCTGTACTGCCTGTTCGCCCACGACTGTGTCGCCGCGGCAATACTCTCAACACCGTCATTAAGTTTGCTGATGACGTGACGTTGGTAGGCCTGATCACAGACAACGATGAGAAAGCATGTAGGGAAAAGGTCAGCGACCTGGCGGTGTGGTGCCGGGACACAAACCTTTCCACCAACGTCAGCGAGACAAATGAGCTGATCTTAGACGGAGGGCAAAGCACACCCACATACACATTGACAGGCCTGTAGTGGAGTGGGTTGAGAGCTCTGTGTCCACATCACTAAAGAATTAACAAGGTCCACACACACCAAGACAGTGGTGAAGATGCCTCTTCTTCCTCAGAAGGCTGCTACTGTCTATTATCTATCCTTTATCCCTACCTACAGTATACTGCTGTTACTGTCTACTATCTATCCTTTACCCCTACCTACAGTATACTGCTGTTACTGTCTATTATCTATCCTTTACCCATACCTACAGTATACTGCTGCTACTGTCTATTATCTATCCTTTACCCCTAACTACAGTATACTGCTGCTACTGTCTATTATCTATCCTTTACCCCTACCTACAGTATACTGCTGTTACTGTCTATTATCTATCCTTTACCCTTACCTACAGTATACTGCTGTTACTGTCTATTATCTATCCTTTACCCCTACCTACAGTAAACTGCTGTTACTGTCTATTATCTATCCTTTACCCCTACCTACAGTATACTGCTGTTACTGTCTACTATCTATCCTTTACCCCTACCTACAGTATACTGCTGTTACTGTCTATTATCTATCCTTTACCCTTACCTACAGTATACTGCTGTTACTGTCTATTATCTATCCTGTTGTCTAGTCACTTTACCCCTACCTGTATATACATATCAACCTCAATTGCCTTGTACCCCTGCACATGGACTGGGTACTGTTAGCCTGTGTATAAAGCCAAGTTATCGTTACTCATTGTGTATTTATCCCTTATGGTATTATTTTTCTGTTATTTCTCAATTTTTTTCTCTGAATTGTTGGGAAGGGCCCGTCAGTAAGTATTTTACTGTTATAGCTGTTGGTTAAGAATCATGTGACTAACAAAACATTTGTATTGACTACATTCACTCTAAACATCCTCTCCTCTCCTCTCCTCTCCTCATCCTCATCCTCATCCTCTCCTCTCCTCATCCTCTCCACGTCTCTCTTATTATCCTTGACTCAGCCCTTGCGATGGTCTGGTCTGGTCGTACGCTGCTTCCTTCCCGCTGAAAGCCCCCCTAACACACTTCCTCATTAGGGGTGATAGGGTTGCCATGGTGAGCGATGCTGTGTGGCCACAGTAATGGGCTGTGGAACAGACAATGTAGTCAAGGCTGGTTATGCTGCTCCTCGCTCCTGGAGGAGTGATGGTGGGGTTTTTTTTGGGTCCCGAGAGATTAACTCTAAAGCCTGGTGAAAAATTAAACACACGCAGATGACATTGTAATTACTCTCTGACAGAAAACCGAATAACCTCAAAGAGGTTTCTAAGCTTGTTAGCCACCACACGGCCAAGAAAGTAGAGGGAAGAAGAGAGGGGGAGGGAGGGAGAAAGGAGAGCGATAGTAGAGAGAGAGAGAGATGCTCAACACGCTCTGCTCACGCAAACTGTCCGAGCTTCAACCACATGACAACGACACTAGACACTATGGAACACACAGCTTTTAGTATCTCATCCTGAGATATACAAGGTCTGAGGTCATCTGTCTTTGGACTGAAGAGCAGGAACCTGGACATCATCAAGGAAATCAGAAATACAGACATTGTCATCCTACAAGAAACCTGGTATAGAGGAGACGGACCCAACGGTTGTCCTCTAGGTTACAGAGAGCTGGTAGTCCCATCCACCAAACTACCAGGTGTGAAACAGGGAAGACACTCAGGGGGGTTGTTAATTTGGTATAGAGCAGACCTAACTCACTCCATTAAATTAATCAAAACAGGAACATTTTATATTTGGCTAGAAATTAAGAAGGAAATTACCTCAACAGAGAAAAATGTCTTCCTGTGTGCTACCTATATCCCCCCACTAGAATCCCCATTCTTTAATGAAGACAGCTTCTCAATCCTGGAGGGGGAAATCAATCATTACCAGGCCCAGGGACATGTACTAGTCTGTGGCGACCTAAATGCCAAAACTGGACAAGAACCTGACACCCTCAGCACACAGGGGGACAAACACCTGCCTGGAGGTGACAGCATTCCCTCCCCCATATGCCCCCCTAGACACAACTATATCAAAAAACAAACAACACAAACGGGTCACAACTCCTGCATCTCTGTTGCACGCTGGGTATCTACATAGTCAATGGTAGGTTTCGAGGGGATTCCTATGGTAGGTACACCTATAGCTTATCCATTGTCAGTAGTACTGTAGACTACTTTATCACTGACCTCAACCCAGAGTCTCTCAGAGCGTTCACAGTCAGTCCACTGACACCCCTATCAGATCACAACAAAATCAGTCTACATGAACAGAGCTATACTCAACCATGAGGCATCAAAGCCAAAGGAACTGAGTAATATTAAGAAATGCTATAGATGGAAGGAAAGTAGTGTGGAAACCGACCAAACAACAATTAGGCAACAACAAATTCAATCCCTTCTAGACAACTTCCTGGACAAAATGTTCCACTGTAATAGTGAAGGTGTAAACTTGCAGTAGAAAGACTAAACAGTATATATACTGCATGTTTATACACATAATGACGCCCATCACATACTGCAGGAAACACCACTTCACCTCATACTGCAGGAAACACCACTTCACCTCATACTGTAGGAAACACCACTTCACCTCATACTGTAATAAACACCACTTCACCTCATACTGTAGGAAACACCACTTCACCTCATACTGTAGGAAACACCACTTCACTTCATACTGTAATAAACACCACTTCACCTCATACTGTAGGAAACACCACTTCACCTCATACTGTAATAAACACCACTTCACCTCATACTGTAGGAAACACCACTTCACCTCATACTGTAAGATACACCACTTCACCTCATACTGTAGGAAACACCACTTCACCTCATACTGTAGGAAACACCACTTCACCTCATACTGTAGGAAACACCACTTCATCTCATACTGTAATAAACACCACTTCACCTCATACTGTAAGATACATCACTTCACCTCATACTGTAGGAAACACCACTTCACCTCATACTGTAATAAACACCACTTCACCTCATACTGTAGGAAACACCACTTCACCTCATACTGTAATAAACACCACTTCACCTCATACTGTAGGAAACACCACTTCACCTCATACTGTAGGATACACCACTTCACCTCATACTGTAGGAAACACCACTTCACCTCATACTGTAGGAAACACCACTTCACCTCATACTGTAGGAAACACCACTTCACCTCATACTGTAATAAACACCACTTCACCTCATACTGTAATAAACACCACTTCACCTCATACTGTAATAAACACCACTTCACCTCATACTGTAGGAAACACCACTTCACCTCATACTGTAATAAACACCACTTCACCTCATACTGTAGGAAACACCACTTCACCTCATACTGTAGGAAACACCACTTCACCTCATACTGTAATAAACAGCACTTCACCTCATACTGTAATAAACACCACTCCACCTCATACTGTAATAAACACCACTTCACCTCATACTGTAGGAAACACCACTTCACCTCATACTGTAATAAACACCACTTCACCTCATACTGTAATAAACACCACTTCACCTCATACTGTAGGAAACACCACCTTACCACTCTGTATCTCTTAGTATCTTCTACAGACATGAAGATATAGTTGGCCTATCCTGCCGTGGTTGCATCCTAAATGTCAGGGCCCACAGGGATCTGGTCACCTTGTAGGCAATACGGTACCTTTTGGAACAAAGCCTGTATCATAAATAGTGACCCAGACCTGCTGGAACCCTGACCTGTTCACCGGACGTGCTACCAGTCCCAGACCTGCTGTCCCAGACCTGCTGGAACCCTGACCTGTTCACCGGACGTGCTACCTGTCCCAGAGCTGCTGTCCCAGACCTGCTGGAACCCTGACCTGTTCACCGGACGTGCTACCTGTCCCAGACCTGCTGGAACCCTGACCTGTTCACCGGACGTGCTACCTGTCCCAGACCTGCTGTTTTCAACTCTCTAGAGACAGCAGGAGCGGTAGAGATACTCTCAAAGATCGGCTATGAAAAAGCCAACTGACACTTACTCTTGTGTTACTGACTTGTTGCACCCTCGACAACTACTATGATTATTATTATTATTTTACCATTCTGGTCATTTATGAACATTTGAACATCTTGGCCATGTGCTGTTATAATCTCCACCGGGCACAGCCAGAAGAGGACTGGCCACCCCTCATAGCCTGGTTCCTCTCTAGGTTTCTTCCTAGGTTTTGGCCTTTCTAGGGAGTTTTTCCTAGCCACCGTGCTTCTACACCTGCATTGCTTGCTGTTTGGGGGTTTAAGGCTGGGTTTCTGTACAGCACTTTGAGATATCAGCTGATGTAAGAAGGGCTATATAAATACATTTGATTTGATTTGACTCAGCATGGCATGTAAATATTGAATCTATATATTTGACAGGCATATCGTTTTGTATCTCAAGTGATGACTCAACACGGCTGGTTATTTCATTTACTGAAAGCTATTTAGAATGAAGGGTAATATTCTCTAGTCACGGCCAAATGGCTGACCACACCAGAGTCAATCTGTTATCTGGCGGATGTCTATGGACAAGAATCTCTATGAGCCAGACGGCATATCTCTGTCTACATCACCCATCCTTCCTTCCCACAGTGCTAGTCTGACAGCACAGCAAAGACACACAGAAGAGGACAGAAAGACAAACGGACAGACGGACAGACCCATGTACGTACAAAACTCTCTGAATAAGTCGTTGTCGAAATAGAGTGTCTCTCCAGGTTTTCCTAAGGAGGACTCTTATCTCATTGGACTCAACAGATCTTTCTATTTTTAAAGCAAATGCTCCCCCCCCCCCCCCATAGACAGAGAACCAGGCATAGCTCAGGAATCAATGGACTGTGACTTTGGGATTCTTTTGGGGGAATGATTAGATTAAGTCATACTCAGGATTTTCTTTATCCTTCTCTCTTCAGGCTGGACAACCAAGTCATTGGAGGAAATGTCTGATGATAGGAATAATATTTCTGAACCAGGGGCAGTTATCCCCCATTTTTTCATGTTTTATTCCATTCACCTGCTCCTTGTAACTATCAAACACTGAGTATCAGAGAGACTAATGACGGGATCTGAACTGATCAACATGACTGTAGTCATCCACAGAACATCAGTAAGCTGGAAGAGACTCATTTCCACAGGAGTTCCTCTTTAAGATTCCTATAGCAGCCTAATATTCCCCTGGTCCCTCAGGACCAAAGCTCCTAGCTCTTTAGCATTGCAAATATGATACAAAATATATATTCCATGAGACGTCTTCGTGAATCTCGATACACTAGACAGAAACTCGCTAGCAGCAGAGGCGCACAAACACACACACACACACACACACACACACACACACACACACACACACACACACACACACACACACACACACACACACACACACACACACACACACACACACACACACACACACACACACACACAAAGCTTTGAGGTACAGACAAGTTATTTGCATAGCATGCATCTGCGTTCCTGTCTGCAGTAACAGGGATTCAATGATGGGCTCAATTGACTCTAATATACCAGTGTAGCTGTATACAAATGGTAATTCTGGCTGCAATTTGTTTGGAGTGGATCTCGCCCGGCCGCTGTCTAAGACACCGTGGTGACAAACTGAAGGTTAGGGAATGTATCTGTGCAGCTCAGACACGGTGGTGGCAGGTAGCCTAGGGGGGCGGCAGGTAGCCTAGCGGGGCGGCAGGTAGCCTGGCGGGGAGGCAGGTAGCCTAGCGGGAAGGCAGGTAGACTAGCGGGGTGGCAGGTAGCCTAGCAGGGCGGCAGGTAGCCTAGCGGGGAGGCAGGTAGCCTAGCGGGGAGGCAGGTTGCCTAGCGGGGCGGCAGGTTGCCTAGAGGGGCGGCAGGTTGCCTAGCGGGGAGGCAGGTAGCCTAGCGGGGCGGCAGGTAGCCTAGCGGGGAGGCAGGTTGCCTAGCGGGGCGGCAGGTTGCCTAGCGGGGCGGCAGGTTGCCTAGCGGGGCGGCAGGTAGCCTAGCGGGGAGGCAGGTAGCCTAGCGGTGCTGCAGGTAGCCTAGCGGGGAGGCAGGTTGCCTAGCGGGGCGGCAGGTAGCCTAGCGGTGCGGCAGCTAGCCTAGCGGGGCGGCAGGTAGCCGAGCGGTGCGGCAGGTAGCCTAGCGGGGCGGCAGGTAGCCTAGCGGGGCGGCAGGTAGCCTAGCGGGGTGGCAGGTAGCCTAGCGGTGCGGCAGCTAGCCTAGCGGGGCGACAGGTAGCCTAGCGGTGCGGCAGGTAGCCTAGCGGGGCGGCAGGTAGCCTAGCTGGGCAGCAGGTAGCCTAGCGGGGAGGCAGGTTGCCTAGCGGCAGGTAGCCTAGCGGTATGGCAGGTAGCCTAGCGGGGAGGCAGGTAGCCTAGCGGGGCGGCTGGTAGCCTAGCGGGAAGGCAGGTAGACTAGCGGGGTGGCAGGTAGACTAGCGGGGTGGCAGGTAGCCTAGTGGGGTGGCAGGTAGCCTAGTGGGGTGGCAGGTAGCCTAGCGGGGAGGCAGGTAGCCTATTGGTTAAAGCGTTGGACTAGTAACTGAAAGGTTGCAAGATCGAATCCCTGAGCTGACAAGGTAAATAAAATATGTCCTTCTGCCCCTAAACAAGGCAGTTAACCCACTGTGCTGTCATTGCAAATATGAATTTGAACTTAACTGACTTGCCTAGTTAAGTAAAGATAAAAATAAAAAAGACACCAACCTCTGTTTCTCCATACTCCCCCATCGTCTTCTCCAAAGGTTCTACTGCCACATGTCCCCAAAATAAAACAGGATTAGAGGAGAAAGAGAAGGAGAGGAGAGGACAAAAGTGAGAATGAGAATGAGAGAGGATAGCAAAGAGCGAGCAGGGAGAGGATTGGGAGTTTCTCTGTGGTCACAAAAACATTTAGAGGTTGTTGACGATTTATGTCAGGGGAATAGGAATAGGTGCAACACGGAAAGGGTGATGACTTTGCAGTGGTGAGAGGTGTGTGTCTGTATGTGTGTGTGTGTGTGTTAAACCAGTGATTCAGTAACAATATGTTGTAGCTATATGCTGCAGCTGAGATATCAAGCCAGTTCCTCCTTGAAGAGGACCTTTGGCCCTGGGGCAAATTACACACATAACACACAAGAACCCACAGGGGAATATACTGACTTTTAATTGATGTCCTACAAATACAGTCTCACATGTCAGGGCCAATTGATCCACTTTGACCATGGACAAACACAGATATTTTTTTTTATCTGTACCCCCACTATTTTAAAAAGGATTCATGATTGTCAAAGTCAAATTCAAAATTCAAATTCAAATGTATTTATATTGCCCTTCTTACATCAGCTGATATCTGAAAGTGCTGTACAGAAACCCAGCCTAAAACCCCAAACAGCAAGCAATGCAGGTGTAGAAGCACGGTGGCTAGGAAAAACTCCCTAGAAAGGCCAAAACCTAGGAAGAAACCTAGAGAGGAACCAGGCTATGAGGGATGGCCAGTCCTCTTCTGGCTGTGCCGGGTGGATATTATAACAGAACATGGTCAAGATGTTAAAATGTTCATAAATGACCAGCATCGTCAAATAAAAATAATCATAGTAGTTGTCGAGGGTGCAACAAGTCAGTAACACAAAAGTAAGTGTCAGTTGGCTTTTTCATAGCCGATCTTTGAGTCAGTGAACATCATTGGCTCTATTTTAACACACTTAACCAATGTTAAATCTTAACGCTGTTGGTAGCGTTTATCGGGCATCAAGGTAAGACACAGATACAGACATTGTCAAATTGACAATAGTTTAATGTTCCAACAGGGGCAGGCAATAGACAGGTCAAGGCAGGCAGGGGTCAGTAAACCAGAGGTGGGGCAACGGTACCGGACAGCAGGGCAGAGTGGTCAGGCAGGCGGGCTCAGAGTCAGGACAGGCAAGGGTCAAAACCAGGAAGGTGAGAAAAAGAGACACTGAGAAAAAGCAGGAGCTGAGAACAAAAACGCTGGTTGACTCAAACAAACAAGACGAACTGGCAACGGACAAACAGAGAACACAGGTATAAATACCCAGGGAATAACGGGGAAGATGGGCGACACCTGGAGGAGGTGGAGACAATCACAAGGACAGGTTAAACAGATCAGGATGTGACAGTACCCCCCCCCCCCCCCCCCCCCCATCCCCTCTAGGGGCGTCACCTGGCATCCTAACTGGGCACATACCTGGTTGACCGGGGTGTCAGCATTGAAAATTCGCGATGAGGCCTGGTTTCAGGATGTCCCTAGCGGTGACCCAGCACCTCTCCTCCGGGCCGTAACCCTACCAATCAACCAGGTACTTTACCCCCCTGCCCCGAGGTCGAACCGTGCGGAGACGCCTCACAGCGTGTAATAGGCAGTGTAACTGGCTTGGATGTCCAGAGTTCAGTTTGAGGGCGTTACAACATACAATGACATTCTCGACATTTCTTTGCTTCCAACTTTGTGGCAACAGTTTTGGGGAAGGCCCTTTCCTGTTTCAGCATGACAATGCCCCCTGTGCACAAAGCGAGATCCATACAGAAATGGTTTGTCGAGATCGGTGTGGAAGTACATGACTGGCCTGCACAGAGACCTGACCTCAACCCCGTCGAACACCTTTGGGATGAATTGGAACGCCGACTGCAAGCCAAACCTAATTGCTCAACATCAGTTGCCCGACCTCACTAATTCTCTTGTGGCTGAATGGAAGCAAGTCCCCGCAGTAGCAATGTTCCAACATCTAGTGGAAAGCCTTCCCAGGAGAGTGGAGGCTGTTATAGCAGCAAAGGGGGGGCAACTCCATACGAATGATTTTGGAATGAGATGTTCAACGAACAGGTGTCCACATACATTTGTTAATGTAATGTACATACACTGTTTATGTTTGCGTTTTATGAGTTCAGAATAATTATCTGTTTGATACAGAAGTAAGACAGGATGTTATCTCTCCAAGTTTAACCAGAGTTATATGTTCTCCAGACATAGAGAAACCATGACATAGGTTATCCTTTAAAAAAAATATATATATATGTTTTGATAACAAAATATTACAATTTGGAATGGCCAAGTTAATAATTTAGGCAATTTCAGACAAAATGTGACTTCATATAAAATGTCTTTACCAAAATACAACATTTTCCATCACATGTAAAAGCTTTTGGTCCATTTTGATGAGATGTTAATATAATTTCTTAGCAATTTTTCTACCGTTGAAAGAAAATAATGCATTTTTGCTACGTTTCCTTGAAATAAAATAAAAAATACCTTATTTTAATCAGAAGCCCATTACCAGTATTTCTAAAGGGTAATACAGTTTCTTTCCCTCATTTGGGTTTATGCTTAGCTCTAACAGGGTTCATTTGCTGTAATATTAGGATATTACTGTTTAACTTGCTGTAATATTAGGATATTACTGTTTAACTTGCTGTAATTTTAGGATATTTGTCACGTCCTGACCAGCAGATGGAGCTATTGTATTAGTTTTGGGGTCAGGACGTGGCAGTTTTTGTATGTGAATGATTGTGTTGTTGATTGGGACTTCCAATTGAAGGCAGGTGTGTTGAGTTGCCTTTGATTGGAAGTCCTATATAGGTGTGTGTGTTTTTGCACTGTGTTTCATAGCCTGCAGAACTGTTGCTGTTGTCACCTTTATTGTTTTGTCAAGTGGATGCTTTACTCCTTTTTTAAAAATTAAATATGAGTATTCACATACCTGCTGCGCCTTGGTCTTCTCTCCATGACAACTTATGTTACAGAACCACCCACCAAAGGACCAAGCAGCAGAAGAGGAGGAAGCCACGGGAGAAAAAAATGGAGGAATGGACCTGGCAGGACGAAAGACAATTCTGGGAGGACAAGTTAAGGGAGCTAAGGGAACCCGAGAGGCAGCCCCAAGATTTTTTTTTTGGGGGGGGCACACGGGTAGTTTGGCCAGGCCAGGGAAGAGCCGTAAGCCAGCTACCCGTGACTACAGGAAGGTGCGTATGAGGTGGAGGGCGCCATGTTACGCTGAGGTACGCACCATCTCGCCTATACGGACGCACAGCCCAGTCCGTCCAGTACCAGCCCCACGCATCAGTAGTCCAGTGCGTCAGCCCAGCCTCGCCAGTCAAGAGTCACCAGAGCTGCCCGCCAGTCGTAAGTCACTAGAGCTGCCTGCCAGTCGTAAGTCACCAGAGCTGCCCGCCAGTCGTAAGTCACCAGAGCTGCCCGCCAGTCGTAAGTCACCAGAGCTGCCCGCCAGTCGTAAGTCACCAGAGCTGCCCGCCAGTCGTAAGTCGCCAGAGCTGCCCGCCAGTCGTAAGTCACCAGAGCTGCCCGCCAGTCGTAAGTCACCAGAGCTGCCCGCCAGTCGTAAGTCACCAGAGCTGCCCGCCAGTCGTAAGTCACCAGAGCTGCCCGCCAGTCGTAAGTCACCAGAGCTGCCCGCCAGTCGTAAGTCACCAGAGCTGCCCGCCAGTCGTAAGTCACCAGAGCTGCCCGCCAGTCGAACAGTCACCAGAGCTGCCCGCCAGTCAACAGTCACCAGAGCTGCCCGCCAGTCAACAGTCGCCAGAGCTGCCCGCCAGTCAACAGTCGCCAGAGCTGCCCGCCAGTCAACAGTCGCCAGAGCTGCCCGCCAGTCGTAAGTCGCCAGAGCCGCCCGCCAGTCAGGAGCCACCAGAGTGGCCAGACTGCCCGGAACCGCCAGAGTGGCCAGACTGCCCGGAACCGCCAGAGTGGCCAGACTGCCCGGAACCGCCAGAGTGGCCAGACTGCCCGGAGCCGCCAGAGTGGCCAGACTGCCCGGAGCTGCCAGAGGTGGCCCGCCTGCCCGGAGCTGCCAGAGGTGCCCTGCCTGTCCTCCGGCCCAGCCCGGGTGGCCCTGCCTGCCCTCCGGCCCAGCCCGAGTGGCCCTCCTGCCCTCCGGCCCAGCCCGAGTGGCCCTCCTGCCCTCCGGCCCAGCCCGAGTGGCCCTCCTGCCCTCCGGCCCAGCCCGAGTGGCCCTCCTGCCCTCCGGCCCAGCCCGAGTGGCCCTCCTGCCCTCCGGCCCAGCCCGAGTGGTCCTCCGGTCCTCCGGCCCAGCCCAAGTGGCCCTCCTGCCCTCCGGCCCAGCCCGAGTGGCCCTCCTGCCCAGCCCGAGTGGCCCTCCTGTCCTCCGGCCCAGCCCGAGTGGTCCGTCTGCCAGGGTCAGCCCGAGTGGCCCGTCTGCCCGGTGCAGCTATCGGCGCCACCAAAGTGGGCGACGCCGAAGGTGGAGCGAGGTCCACGTCCTGCACCTGAGCCACCTCCAGGATAGGTGGGTTGGGGAGGGAGGGTGTAGCACAGTGCCGTCGGTGACGGCAGCCACCCTCCCTTCCCTCCCTTATTGTTTAGGGGTTAGTGTTTATGGGTTTTTTGTTGGTGTTTTCTGTTGGTAGGTGCATTCCGGGGTCTGCACCTTGAGGGGGGGGGGGGGGGTACTGTCACGTCCTGACCAGCAGATGGAGCTATTGTATTAGTTTTGGGGTCAGGACGTGGCAGTTTTTGTATGTGAATGATTGTGTTGTTGATTGGGACTTCCAATTGAAGGCAGGTATGTTGAGTTGCCTTTGATTGGAAGTCCTATATAGGTGTGTGTGTTTTTCTTTGGGGTTGTGGGTCGTTGTTTTTGCACTGCGTTTCATAGCCTGCAGAACTGTTGCTGTTGTCACCTTTATTGTTTTGTCAAGTGGATGCTTTACTCCTTTTAAAAAAATTAAATATGAGTATTCACATACCTGCTGCGCCTTGGTCTTCTCTCCATGACAACTTCTGTTACAATATTACTGTTTAACTTGCTGTATAATTAGGACATTGCTGTTTAACTTGCTGTAATATTAGGATTTTACTGTTTAACTTGCTGTAATATTAGGATTTTACTGTTTAACTTGCTGTAATATTAGGATTTTACTGTTTAACTTGCTGTAATATTAGGATATTACTGTTTAACTTGCTGTAATATTAGGACATTACTGTTTAACTTGCTGTAATATTAGGATATTACTGTAATATTAGGACATTAGTCCACTTACGTTGTCATCTGTTAGGAACTGTGTTCACCCTAACCTCTCCCTCCTTCTCCCCTTCCCTCTCTCCCTCTCTCTCTCTCTCCCTTCCTCCTCTCAACCTCCTTCCCTCTCTCCCTCCCTCTCTCCTTCCCCCCTCTCCCTCCCTCAATCCTTACCTCTCTCCCTCTCTCTCTCTCCCTTCCTCCTCTCAACCTCCTTCCCTCTCTCCCTCCCTCTCTCTCCCTCCCTCCCTCTCTCTCTCCCTCCTTCTCCCCTTCCCACTCTCCCTCCCTCCCTCACTCCTTACCTCTCTCCCTCTCTCTCTCCCTTCCTCCTCTCAACCTCCTTCCCTCTCTCCCTCCCTCTCCTCCCTCCCTCCCTCCCCTCCCCCTCCCTCCCTCCCTCCCTCCCTCCCTCCCTCCCTCCGCTGGACAGTACTGGAGTGGCATTTACAGGCAAAACTAGTCAAGGACTGCTGGATCGGAAAGTATTATGGATCCCATCGAAGGGTTTAAACCATTAAAAAAAAAAAACACAAGAGAGAATGGGAAGCAGAAAACAAAAGGTGTGTGTTGGCGGTGCGGCGAGAGGGTGTAACAGATCAGGGTTGAAGGCTTCCCTACATGACTGGAACGACAAATCAGGAGACTTTGAGATTGGACTTTATTACCCCATTATGTCTGTGTGTTTGTGTGTGTGTGTGTGAGTGTGTGTGGTCAAACTGATCTGAAATCTGGGTGATCAACAGTGGGAGATTGCTTTGTTAGGTGAATAAACAGACCCGGCCTAGGTCCCAAACGGCACCCTATTCCCTATATATTCCACTGTGGAGGAGCAGGGCCCTATTCCCTTTATATTCCACTGTGGTGGAGCCGGGCCCCTATTCCCTATATATTCCACTGTGGTGGAGAAGGGCCCCTATTCCCTATATATTCCACTGTGGAGGAGCAGGGCCCTATTCCCTATCTATTCCACTATGGTGGAGCAGGGCCCTATTCCCTATATATTCCACTGTGGAGGAGCAGGGCCCCTATTCCCTATATATTCCACTGTGGAGGAGCACGACCTTATTCCCTATATATTCCACTGTGGAGGAGCAGGGCCCCTATTCCCTATATATTCCACTGTGGTGGAGCAGGGCCCCTATTCCCTATATATTCCACTGTGGTGGAGCAGGGCCCCTATTCCCTATATATTCCACTGTGGTGGAGAAGGGCCCCTATTCCCTATATATTCCACTGTGGAGGAGCAGGGCCCTATTCCCTATCTATTCCACTATGGTGGAGCAGGGCCCTATTCCCTATATATTCCACTGTGGAGGAGCAGGGCCCCTATTCCCTATATATTCCACTGTGGAGGAGCACGACCTTATTCCCTATATATTCCACTGTGGAGGAGCAGGGCCCCTATTCCCTATATATTCCACTGTGGTGGAGCAGGGCCCCTATTCCCTATATATTCCACTGTGGAGGAGCACAACCTTATTCCCTATATTTTCCACTGTGGAGGAGCAGGGCCCTATTCCCTTTATATTCCACTGTGGAGGAGCAGGGCCCTATTCCATATATATTCCACTGTGGAGGAGCAGGGCCCCTATTCCCTATATATTCCAATGTGGAGGAGCAGGGCCCTATTCCCTATATATTCCACTGTGGAGGAGCAGGGCCCTATTCCCTATATATTCCACTGTGGAGGAGCAGGGTCCTATTCCCTATATATTCCACTGTGGTGGAGCAGGGCCCTATTCCCTATATATTCCACTGTGGAGGTGTAACAACCGTCATTAGGAATGGACCAAGGCGCAGCGGGAATGTGGATACTCATGTTTATTGATAAAAACAAGTAAAGTATCCACTGGAAAACCAAAACACAATACTCACAACGGCAACAGTGTGGCAGGCTAAAACAAACGCAGTGCACACAAACAACTACCCACAACCCCAAAGAAAAACACACACTCCTATGTAGGACTCCCAATCAAAGGCAACTCAACACACCTGCCTTCAATTGGGAGTCCAATCACCCACACAACATTTAACAAACACAAACCACCTGCCACATCCTGACCAAGACTAACACAATTACGCCCTCTGCTGGTCAGGACGTGACAGGAGGAGCAGGGCCCCTATTCCCTTTATATTCCACTGTGGTGGAGCACGACCTTATTCCCTATATTTTCGACTGTGGAGGAGCAGGGCCCCTATTCCCTATATATTGCACTGTGGAGGAGAAGGGCCCCTATTCCCTATATATTCCACTGTGGTGGAGCAGGGCCCTATTCCCTATATATTCCACTGTGGAGGAGCAGGGCCCCTATTCCCTATATATTCCACTGTGGAGGAGCAGGGCCCTATTCCCTATATATTCCACTGTGGAGGAGCAGGGCCATATTCCCTATTTATTCCACTGTGGAGGAGCACGACCTTATTCCCTTTATATTCCACTGTGGAGGAGCAGGGCCCTATTCCCTATATATTCGACTGTGGAGGAGCAGGGCCCTATTCCCTATATATTCCACTGTGGAGGAGCAGGGCCCCTATTCTCTATATATTCCATTGTGGAGGAGCAGGGCCCCTATTCCCTTTATATTCCACTGTGGAGGAGCAGGGCCCCTATTCCCTTTTTATTCCACTGTGGTGGAGCAGGGCCCCTATTCCCTATATATTCCACTGTGGAGGAGCAGGGTCCTATTCCCTATATATTCCACTGTGGTGGAGCAGGGCCCTATTCCCTATATATTCCACTGTGGAGGAGCAGGGCCCCTATTCCCTATTTATTCCACTGTGGAGGAGCACAACCTTATTCCCTATATTTTCCACTGTGGTGGAGCAGGACCCCTATTCCCTATATATTCCTCTGTGGAGGAGCACAACCTTATTCCCTATATTTTCCACTGTGGAGGAGCAGGTCCCCTATTCCCTATATATTCCACTGTGGAGGAGCAGGGCCCGTATTCTCTACATATTCCACTGTGGAGGAGCAGGGCCCTATTCCCTATATATTCCACTGTGGAGGAGCAGGGCCCTATTCCCTATATATTCCACTGTGGAGGAGCAGGGCCCTATTCCCTATATATTCCACTGTGTAGGAGCAGGGCCCCTTTTCCCTATATATTCCACTGTGAAGGAGCAGGGCCCTATTCCCTATATATTCCACTGTGGTGGAGCAGGGCCCTATTCCCTATATATTCCACTGTGGGGGAGCAGGCACCCTATTCCCTATATATTCCACTGTGGAGCAGGGCCCTATTCCCTATATATTCCACTGTGGAGGAGCAGGGCCCTATTCCTTATATATTCCACTGTGGAGCAGGGCCCTATTCCCTATATATTCCACTGTGGAGGAGCAGGGCCCTATTCCCTATATATTCCACTGTGGAGGAGAAGGGCCCCTATTCCCTATATATTCCACTGTGGAGGAGCAGGGCCCTATTCCCTATATATTCAACTGTGGTGGAGAAGGGCCCCTATTCCCTATATATTCCACTGTGGAGGAGCACGACCTTATTCCCTATATTCCACTGTGGAGGAGCAGGGCCCCTATTCCCTATATATTCCACTGTGGTGGAGCAGGGCCCCTATTCCCTATATATTCCACTGTGGTGGAGCAGGGCCCCTATTCCCTATATATTCCACTGTGGTGGAGCAGGGCCCCTATTCCCTATATATTCCATTGTGGAGGAGCACAACCTTATTCCCTATATTTTCCACTGTGGAGGAGGAGGGGCCCTATTCCCTATATATTCCACTGTGGAGGAGCAGGGCCCCTATTCCCTATATATTCCACTGTGGAGGAGCAGGGCCCTATTCCCTATATATTCCACTGTGGAGGAGCAGGGCCCTATTCCTTATATATTTCACTGTGGAGGAGCAGGGCCCCTATTCCCTATATATTCCACTGTGGAGGAGCAGGACCCTATTCCCTATATATTCCACTGTGGAGGAGCAGCGCGCCTATTCTATATATATTCCACTGTGGTGGAGCAGGGCCCTATTCCCTATATATTCCATTGTGGAGGTGTAACAACCGTCGTTAGGAATGGACCAAGGCGCAGCGGGAATGTGGATACTCATGTTTATTGATAAAAACAAGTAAAGTATCCACTGGAAAACCAAAATACAATACTCACAACGGCAACAGTGTGGCAGGCTAAAACAAACGCAGTGCACACAAACAACTACCCACAACCCCAAAGAAAAACACACACTCCTATGTAGGACTCCCAATCAAAGGCAACTCAACACACCTGCCTTCAATTGGGAGTCCAATCACCCACACAACATTTAACAAACACAAACCACCTGCCACATCCTGACCAAGACTAACACAATTACGCCCTCTGCTGGTCAGGACGTGACAGGAGGAGCAGGGCCCCTATTCCCTTTATATTCCACTGTGTTGGAGCACGACCTTATTCCCTATATTTTCCACTGTGGAGGAGCAGGGCCCCTATTCCCTATATATTCCACTGTGGTGGAGCAGGGCCCCTATTCCCTATATATTCCACAGTGGTGGAGAAGGGCCCCTATTCCCTATATATTCCACTGTGGAGGAGAAGGGCCCCTATTCCCTATATATTCCACTGTGGTGGAGCAGGGCCCTATTCCCTATATATTCCACTGTGGAGGAGCAGGGCCCTATTCCCTATATATTCCACTGTGGAGGAGCAGGGCCCTATTCCCTATATATTCCACTTTGGAGGAGCAGGGCCCTATTTCCTATATATTCCACTGTGGAGGAGCAGGGCCCTATTCCCTATTTATTCCACTGTGGAGGAGCACGACCTTATTCCCTTTATATTCCACTGTGGAGGAGCAGGGCCCTATTCCCTATATATTCCACTGTGGAGGAGCAGGGCCCTATTCCCTATATATTCCACTGTGGAGTAGCAGGGCCCCTATTCCCTATATATTCCATTGTGGAGGAGCAGGGCCCCTATTCCCTTTATATTCCACTGTGGAGGAGCAGGGCCCCTATTCCGTTTATATTCCACTGTGGTGGAGCAGGGCCCCTATTCCCTATATATTCCACTGTGGAGGAGCAGGGTCCTATTCCCTATATATTCCACTGTGGTGGAGCAGGGCCCTATTCCCTATATATTCCACTGTGGAGGAGCAGGGCCCCATTCCCTATATATTCCACTGTGGAGGACCACAACCTTATTCCCTATATTTTCCACTGTGGTGGAGCAGGGCCCCTATTCCCTATATATTCCACTGTGGAGGAGCACAACCTTATTCCCTATATTTTCCACTGTGGAGGAGCAGGGGCCCTATTCCCTATATATTCCAATGTGGTGGAGCACGACCTTATTCCCTATATTTTCCACTGTGGTGGAGCAGGGCCCCTATTCCCTATATATTCCACTGTGGAGGAGCAGGGCCCCTATTCCCTATATATTCCACTGTGGAGGAGCACGGCCCTATTCCCTATATATTCCACTGTGGAGGAGCAGGGCCCCTATTCCCTATATATTCCACTGTGGAGGAGCACAACCTTATTCCCTATATTTTCCACTGTGGAGGAGCAGGGCCCCTATTCCCTATATATTCCACTGTGGTGGAGCAGGGCCCCTATTCCCTATATATTCCACAGTGGTGGAGAAGGGCCCCTATTCCCTATATATTCCACTGTGGAGGAGAAGGGCCCCTATTCCCTATATATTCCACTGTGCTTTAGCAGGGCCCTATTCCCTATATATTCCACTGTGGAGGAGCACAACCTTATTCCCTATATTTTCCACTGTGGAGGAGCAGGGGCCCTATTCCCTATATATTCCAATGTGGTGGAGCACGACCTTATTCCCTATATTTTCCACTGTGGTGGAGCAGGGCCCCTATTCCCTATATATTCCACTGTGGAGGAGCAGGGCCCCTATTCCCTATATATTCCACTGTGGAGGAGCACGGCCCTATTCCCTATATATTCCACTGTGGAGGAGCAGGGCACCTATTCCCTATATATTCCACTGTGGAGGAGCACAACCTTATTCCCTATATTTTCCACTGTGGAGGAGCAGGGCCCCTATTCCCTATATATTCCACTGTGGTGGAGCAGGGCCCCTATTCCCTATATATTCCACAGTGGTGGAGAAGGGCCCCTATTCCCTATATATTCCACTGTGGAGGAGAAGGGCCCCTATTCCCTATATATTCCACTGTGCTTTAGCAGGGCCCTATTCCCTATATATTCCACTGTGGAGGAGCAGGGCCCTATTCCCTATATATTCCACTGTGGAGGAGCACGGCCCTATTCCCTATATATTCCACTGTGGAGGAGCAGGGCCCTATTCCCTATATATTCCACTGTGGAGGAGCAGGGCCCTATTCCCTATTTATTCCATTGTGGAGGAGCACGACCTTATTCCCTTTATATTCCACTGTGGAGGAGCAGGGCCCTATTCCCTATATATTCCACTGTGGAGGAGCAGGGCCCTATTCCCTATATATTCCACTGTGGAGGAGCAGGGCCCCTATTCCCTATATATTCCATTGTGGAGGAGCAGGGCCCCTATTCCCTTTATATTCCACTGTGGAGGAGCAGGGCCCCTATTCCGTTTATATTCCACTGTGGTGGAGCAGGGCCCCTATACCCTATATATTGCACTGTGGAGGAGCAGGGTCCTATTCCCTATATATTCCACTGTGGTGGAGCAGGGCCCTATTCCCTATATATTCCACTGTGGAGGAGCAGGGCCCCTATTCCCTATATATTCCACTGTGGAGGAGCAAAACCTTATTCCCTATATTTTCCACTGTGGTGGAGCAGGGCCCCTATTCCCTATATATTCCACTGTGGAGGAGCAAAACCTTATTCCCTATATTTTCCACTGTGGTGGAGCAGGGCCCCTATTCCCTATATATTCCACTGTGGAGGAGCAGGGCCCCTATTCCCTATATATTCCACTATGGAGGAGCACGGCCCTATTCCCTTTATATTCCACTGTGGAGGAGCAGGGCCCTATTTCTTATATATTCCACTGTGGAGGAGCAGGGCCCTATTCCCTATATATTCCACTGTGGTGGAGCACGACCTTATTCCCTATATTTTCCACTGTGGTGGAGCAGGGCCCCTATTCCCTATATATTCCACTGTGGAGGAGCAGGGCCCCTATTCCCTATATATTCCACTGTGGAGGAGCACGGCCCTATTCCCTATATATTCCACTGTGGAGGAGCAGGGCCCCTATTCCCTATATATTCCACTGTGGAGGAGCACAACCTTATTCCCTATATTTTCCACTGTGGTGGAGCAGGGCCCCTATTCCCTATATATTCCACTGAGGAGGAGCACAAACTTATTCCCTATATTTTCCACTGTGGAGGAGCAGGGGCCCTATTCCCTATATATTCCACTGTGGTGGAGCAGGGCCCCTATTCCCTATATATTCCACTGTGGAGGAGCAGGGCCCCTATTCCCTATATATTCCACTGTGGAGGAGCACGGCCCTATTCCCTTTATATTCCACTGTGGAGGAGCAGGGCCCTATTTCTTATATATTCCACTGTGGAGCAGGGCCCTATTCCCTATATATTCCACTGTGGAGGAGCAGGGCCCTATTTCATATATATTCCGCTGTGGAGGAGCACGACCTTATTCCCTATATATTCCACTGTGGAGGAGAAGGGCCCTATTCCCTATATATTCCACTGTGGAGGAGCAGGGCCCCTATTCCCTATATATTCCACTGTGGAGGAGCAGGGCCCCTATTCCCTTTATATTCCACTGTGGAGGAGCAGGGCCCCTATTCCCTTTATATTCAACTGTGGTGGAGCAGGGCCCCTATTCCCTATATATTCCACTGTGGAGGAGCAGGGCCCCTATTCCCTATATATTCCACTGTGGAGGAGCACGGCCCTATTCCCTATATATTCCACTGTGGAGGAGCAGGGCACCTATTCCCTATATATTCCACTGTGGAGGAGCACAACCTTATTCCCTATATTTTCCACTGTGGAGGAGCAGGGCCCCTATTCCCTATATATTCCACTGTGGTGGAGCAGGGCCCCTATTCCCTATATATTCCACAGTGGTGGAGAAGGGCCCCTATTCCCTATATATTCCACTGTGGAGGAGAAGGGCCCCTATTCCCTATATATTCCACTGTGCTTTAGCAGGGCCCTATTCCCTATATATTCCACTGTGGAGGAGCAGGGCCCTATTCCCTATATATTCCACTGTGGAGGAGCACGGCCCTATTCCCTATATATTCCACTGTGGAGGAGCAGGGCCCTATTCCCTATATATTCCACTGTGGAGGAGCAGGGCCCTATTCCCTATTTATTCCATTGTGGAGGAGCACGACCTTATTCCCTTTATATTCCACTGTGGAGGAGCAGGGCCCTATTCCCTATATATTCCACTGTGGAGGAGCAGGGCCCTATTCCCTATATATTCCACTGTGGAGGAGCAGGGCCCCTATTCCCTATATATTCCATTGTGGAGGAGCAGGGCCCCTATTCCCTTTATATTCCACTGTGGAGGAGCAGGGCCCCTATTCCGTTTATATTCCACTGTGGTGGAGCAGGGCCCCTATACCCTATATATTGCACTGTGGAGGAGCAGGGTCCTATTCCCTATATATTCCACTGTGGTGGAGCAGGGCCCTATTCCCTATATATTCCACTGTGGAGGAGCAGGGCCCCTATTCCCTATATATTCCACTGTGGAGGAGCAAAACCTTATTCCCTATATTTTCCACTGTGGTGGAG
>NC_138319.1:40952500-41002500 GCF_965601325.2 Salmo salar
CTACAGGGAGCAGGGTACCATTTGCAATGCAGCCCAAGGGAGATCTCCCCAGCAGGAGGTGAACTGTAGCCTCGATCAGTGAAAAACAAAGATTTGCAGCATCTTCAACCTCTGAGGGTCTTTTACTAATCCTATCTGAGTAGAGGAGTGGAATGAAGCAGGAAGAGATAGAATCTCAATCCCATGTCGAACACAACCAATTAGGGGACTGATACAGATCCCTCACCTTAGCAGAACAGTAGCTTCAACACGTCAAGCCGCTCCGCAGCCTCAAGCGCAGCCGATCGCATTGATAAGACTAACTAAGGGTCTGTCTGTCTGTCTGTCTGTCTGTCTGTCTGTCTGTCTGTCTGTCTGTCTGTCTGTCTGTCTGTCTGTCTGTCTGTCTGTCTGTCTGTCTGTCTGTCTGTCTGTCTGTCTGTCTGTCTGTCTGTCTGTCTGTCTGTCTGTCTGTCTGTCTGTCTGTAGCAGAAAGGAGAAGCACTGTAGTTAGATCAGGTTTTTCAATATCTTGTCGTCTCCTCAGGTCATGTCACCATGCATCATCAACCAATGTGATAACAGGAGGAGATGCAGCATTTATAGAGTGTTAGATAACAGATCAGCATTTATAGATATTAGATAACAGATCAGCATTTATAGATATTAGATAACAGATCAGATCAGCATTTATAGATATTAGATAACAGATCAGCATTTATAGATATTAGATAACAGATCAGCATTTAGAGATATTAGATAACAGATCAGCATTTATAGATATTAGACAACAGATCAGCATTTATAGATATTAGATAACAGATCAGCATTTATAGATATTAGATAGACAGATCAGCATTTAGAGAGTATTAGATAACAGATCAGCATTTAGAGAGTATTAGATAACAGATCAGCATTTATAGATATTAGATAACAGATCAGCATTTAAAGAGTCTCACAACCTGCCAGGTGTGTCTCTCTCAACCTGTCTCTAAACCTGCCATGTGTGTCTTTAAACCTGCCAGGTGTATCTCTATACATGTCTTTAAACCTGCCAGGTGTGTCTCTATACCTGTCTTTAAACCTGCCAGGTGTATCTCTATACCTGTCTCTAAACCTGCCAGGTGTGTCTTTAAACCTGCCAGGTGTGTCTCTATACCTGTCTTTAAACCTGCCAGGTGTATCTCTATACCTGTCTCTAAACCTGCCATGTGTGTCTTTAAACCTGCCAGGTGTATCTCTATACATGTCTTTAAACCTGCCAGGTGTGTCTCTATACCTGTCTTTAAACCTGCCAGGTGTATCTCTATACCTGTCTTTAAACCTGCCAGGTGTATCTCTATACCTGTCTCTAAACCTGCCATGTGTGTCTTTAAACCTGCCAGGTGTGTCTCTATACCTGTCTTTAAACCTGCCAGGTGTATCTCTATACCTGTCTTTAAACCTGCCAGGTGTATCTCTATACCTGTCTTTAAACCTGCCAGGTGTATCTCTATACCTGTCTTTAAACCTGCCAGGTGTATCTCTATACCTGTCTTTAAACCTGCCAGGTGTGTCTCTAAACCTG
Organism: Salmo salar; assembly: GCF_965601325.2. Taxonomy (NCBI): domain Eukaryota; kingdom Metazoa; phylum Chordata; class Actinopteri; order Salmoniformes; family Salmonidae; genus Salmo; species Salmo salar. The sequence continues at coordinate 40,954,047 of NC_138319.1, forward strand.
CCAGGTGTATCTCTAAACCTTGTATTCATAACACAGTCATGAATCTGATCAGATCAAACTTTTCCAGCTTACAACTCCAAGTTGCCATGAGGAAATTAAATACACACCTTGGAGTAGGTAGAGCAGGAGGTGAGGAGAGGAGGTGAGGAGAAGAGGAGTAGGGGAGGAGAGGAGGAGGTGAGGAGGTGAGGAGTAGAGGAGGACTAGGGGAGGAGAGGAGGTGAAGAGAGGAGGTGAGGAGGTGAGTAGTTGGGGAGGACTAGAGGAGGAGAGGAGGTGAAGAGAGGAGGTGAGGAGGTGAGTAGTTGGGGAGGACTAGAGGAGGAGAGGAGGAGAGGAGGTAAGGAGAGGAGGAGAGGAGGAGAGGAGGAGAGGAGGTAAGGAGAGGAAGAGAGGAGGTGAGGAGGTGACACCAGTAATGTTATTAATGTTGTCATCGTTATGTTGTGTTGTGAAGCCAGCTGTCATTATCTCAACATAAGACCTGTGTTAAGTCTGATCTGATCCACTCAGCAGAGCACCAGTCCTGCACCTTTCTTCCCACTATAATTACCTTTAATAACAGTATGTTTATTAACCAAGCTCATACTGCAATTATCTCCTTAATAGCTCCTTTAAAGACGTTAGCAGCGGCCCACACATTGCCAGCTAGCGCTAACGGCTAACGGCTGTCATAACGCTGAGTTATATCTCCTTAATTAATGACATCGCATCGTTTGGAAAAATCGGTTTTCATTATGAAGACGTGTTAAGTGTGTTTTTTCTTTATTTTCTGGTTGTAATAATAACGTTGTCAGAGCTGTCCTGTTGTTTTTCTCATTACCATCACTCCTCTGTCAGTTGGAAGGTTAATATGTTAATATCCTCTGGGTTCATTACGCCCCTGCCTCTGGTCAAAAGTAGTGCACTATCTAGGGAATAGGGTGCAATTTGGGACAGAGCCTTAAACTGTGTACGTGTACAATCTCCTAATTTCTGGACATGTTAGAGACGTGTGTGTGACCTGCGTGCACGTGTGTGGGTCGTAGTGGACGACAGACAAAGGTTTTCTGGTCTAATTCCCCCTCTTCCTCCCTCTTCCCTCTTCCTCCTCTCTCTTCCTCCTCCCTCTTCTCTCTCTCTCCTCCCTCTTCCTCTGCCCTATTCTCTCTTCCTTCTCCCTCTTCCTACTCCATTCCTCCTCCCTCTTCTCTCTTCCTCCTCCCTCTTCCACCTCCCTCTTCCACCCACTTCTCTCTTCCTCCTCTCTCTTCCTCCTGCCTCTTCCTCCTCCCTCTTCTCTCTTCCTCCTCCCACTTCTCTCCTCCTCCCTCTTCTCTCCTCCTCCCTCTTCTCTCTTCCTCCCTCTTTTATCTTCCTCCTCCCTCTTCTTCCTCCCTCTGTTCTCTTCCTTCTCCCTCTTCCTACCCCCTCAGAGCTCTGAGGGGATAATGAGGAGGAGCCTTGATTCATTAGCCTGAAGGGAGTACATACCTTTCTCCCTGAGCAGGCAGGCGGCCTCGTGACTTCAAACATTCTTTGATCCAGGACCAGGGAGGAGGAGGAGGGAGGAGGGGGAAAGAGGGAGAAGAGGGAGGAGGAAGAGGGAGGAGGAAGAGAGAAGAGGGAAGAGAGAAGAGGGAGGAGGAAGAGGGAGGAGGAAGAGAGAAGAGGGAGGAAGAAGAGGCAGGAGGAAGAGAGAGGAGGAAGAGAGAAGAGGGAGGAAAAGGGAGGGGGAAAGAGAGAAGAGGGAGGAAGAGGGAGAAGGAAGAGGGAAGAGGGAGGCGTGAGAGGGAGAAGGAAGAGAGAAGAGGGAGGAGGAATAGGGAGAAGGAAGAGAGAAGAGGGAGGAGGAAGAGGGGGAAGGAAGAGAGAAGAGGGAGGAGGAAGAGGGAGAAGGAAGAGAGAAGAGGGAGAAGGAAGAGAGAAGAGGGAGGTGGAAGAGGGAGAAGACAGAGAGAAGAGGAGAAGGAAGAGAGAAGAAGGGAGGAGGAAGAGGGAAGTGGGAGGAAGAGGGAGGAGAGAGGAGGAAGAGGGAAGAGGGAGGAGGAGGAGAGAAGAGGGAGGAGGAGGGAGGAAGAGGGAGGAGGAAGAGGGAGGAGGAAGAGAGAAGAGGGAGGAAGAGGGAGGAGAAATAGGGAGAAGGAAGAGAGAAGAGGGAGGAGGAGGGAGGAGTGAGGGCGAAGAGGGAAGAGGTAGAGGGAAGAAGAGGAGGAAGAGGGAGGAGGAGGAGGGAGGAGGAAGAGGGAGGAGGAAGAGGGAGGAGGAAGAGAGAAGGGGGAGGAGGAGAGAAGAGGAAGAGGGAGAAGGAAGAGGAAGGAGGGTTGAGGAAGAGAGAAGAGGGAGGTTGAGGGAAGGGGAAGAGGGAAGAGGAAGAGGGAGGATGAAGAGATAAGAGGAAGGAGGAAGCGGGAGAAGGAAGTTCTCAACTGGCCTACCTGGTTAAATAAATGTGATATAAAAAATATTATTATTATAAAAAATAAACCTATAGCTATATCAGTGTTATAAACCACTCCCCTCTCTCTCCCGAGCTTTCTCTCGCCTCCAGTAGACACACTGTTGGGGCGAGTGACTCTGAACTTTCAATGGCTAGTCCCAAGTCGTAATATTTGTATCTTCTGCTTTATGATATTTGTCTCGTGCTCCGGTGTGCTTTGTTGACTATGAACTTGCTTGTTTACTATGCAAGTTCCCACACTCGGGACTTTGACTCTCTATTGGTTACACTGACTCTTGGCCTCCCATCCTATTGTAACCACCTCTCGTTGGCTTTGTATTCATGTTACCTCATGAAATTGCTGTACAATAGGATCTTGTTGCCAGCTGATGCACAATCAAATACTACAAATCTTCACTGCAGAGCTCTCTCTGTCCTCTGCCGTGCCCTGATTGTATTACTGCTGATGACATCTGGAAATGTGAATGTACACCGTGGCCTATGTACTGTTGCTAGCCCCAATTCTGATTTGTGCTCCAATATCTGGTTCATTCATTTCTGCTCTCGTAAAAGCCTGGGTTTTCAGCAAGTTAACCTCTCTAGGGTAGGGGGCAGTATTTTTACATCCGGATAAAAAACGTACCTGATTTAATCTGGTTATTACTCCTGCCCAGAAACTAGAATAGGCATAAAAAACACCCTAAAGTTTCTAAAACTGTTTGAATGGTGTCTGTGAGTATAACAGAACTCATATGGCAGGCCAAAACCTGAGAAGATTCTAAACAGGAAGTGCCCTCTCTGACCATTTCTTGGCCTTCTATAGCCTCTTTATCGAAAAAAGAGGATCTCTGCTGTAACGTGACATTTTCTAAGACTCCCACAGGCTCTCAGAAGGCGCCAGAACGTTGAATGATGACTCTGCAGTCCCTGGCTGAAAAACAGTAGCGCATTTGGATAGTGGTCGATCTGAGAACAATGAAACGGGGGCGCGTGTGCACGTGAAGAGTTCATTTTCTTCTTTGAGTCTTTGAACGAAAACGACGTCTCCCGGTCGGAATATTATCGCTATTTTACGAGAAAAATCGCATAAAAGTTGATTTTAACACTAGAAGCTCATTACTTAAAATGTATCAATTGAAAGTGTGGGTTCACAGCTCCAATCGAGATGTGTTGGTCATTACTGAGACGTGGTTAAGGAAGAGCTGTAGAGATACTCTGAATGATTGGCTATGAAAAGCCAACAGACATTTACTACTGAGCTGCTGACTTGTTGCACCCTCTACAACCACTGTATTATTATTTGACCCTGCTGGTCATCTATGAGCATTTGAACATCTTGGCCATGTTGTTAGAGCTAGGATCTATTTTCCTGAATTTCCGCCTGACTGACGTGCCCAGAGTAAACTGCCTGTTACTCAGGCCCAGAAGCCAGGATATGCATATAATTGGTAACATTGGATAGAAAACACTTGAAGTTTTTAGAAATGTTCAAATAATGTCTGAGACTATTACACAATTGATATGGCAGGCAAAATTCCAAAAGATAATCAACCAGAATTTTAGTTTTTAGCTCTTAGGCTTGTTTCTTTACTAATTTTACTTTTCTATTGAACATACTTCTTTCCGTATGAAATATTATAGTTTATTTACATTTTAGGATACCTGAGGATTAAATAAAAATGTAGTTTGAACAAAGTTTAGTGGTAGCTTTTGGGATTCCTTTGTCTGCATGTTGAACGAGTGGATTCCTGAAATCAATGGCGCCAACTAAATTGACTTTTTGGGATATAAAGAAGGATTTTATCAAACAAAACATTCATGTTCTAGCTGGGACCCTTGGGATTGCAAACAGAGGACGATTTTCAAAAGTAATTGATTTATTTAATCGCTATTTGTGATTTTTTATGAACCCTGTGCTGGTTGAAAAATATGTTGATGTGGGGCGCCGTCAAACAATTTCATGGTATGCTTTCGCTGTAAAGCCTATTGTAAATCGGACAACGCAGTTAGATTAACAACAATTTAATATTTTAAATGATATTAGATACTTGTATGTTCATGAATGTTTAATATTACGATTATTTATTTGAACTGCGCACCCTCCAATTTCACAGGATGTTGTCGACAGGTGTCCCGCTAGCGGGATGCCTATCCCTAAAAATCTCCACCCGGCACAGCCAGAAGAGGACTGGCCACCCCTCATAGCCTGGTTCCTCTCTAGGTTTCTAATCTCCACCCGGCTCAGCCAGAAGAGGACTGGTCACCCCTCATAGCCTGGTTCCTCTCTAGGTTTCTAATCTCCACCCGGCACAGCCAGAAGAGGACTGGTCACCCCTCATAGCCTGGTTCCTCTCTAGGTTTCTTCCTAGGTTCTGGCCTTTCTAGGGAGTTTTTCCTATCCACGGTGTTTCTACACCTGCATTGCTTTGCTGTTTGTAGTTTTAGGCTGGGTTTCTCAACAGCACTTTGTGACATCAGCTGATGTAAGAAGGGCTATATAAATACATTTGATTGATTGATTGATGATTGAGTGTTTTGAACACTGACGTTAACCTTTCTATATAACCTTTTTCAGCAAGACAGATCTTCCAAAGGTGGAGGAGTAGCAGTCTTTACCAAGGAACACCTTCAGTGCTCAGTTGTCTCCAACAAGTCTGTCCCCAAACAATTAGATTTGCTGGTTTAATGCAATACGCTTTCAAATAACTCTTTGTTGACTTTTGCTGGCTACCATCAGCACCGGCCTGTACCTTAAATACCCTAAGCTCTCTCCTGGCCCTTTACACTAAGTCTGAATTTGTCCTGCTAGGTGACCTAAACTGGGACATAATTAAACCACCTGACCAAGTCCATAAGCAATGGAACTCATTAAATATTTCTCAGATCATCACCAATCCCACAAACACCCCAAACACCCAGAAAATGCTCCTCTCCTTGATGTTGTCATTAAAAATAATCCTGATAGGTATCAGTCTGGTGTTTTCTGTAATGACCACTGTTTTACAGCCTGTGTTCGTAATGGCTGCCCAGTGAAAGACCTGTCCTGATTTTTCAAAGACGCTTGCTAAAACACTTTAATGAGCAATCCTTACGTCATGACCTGGCCTCTGTAAAATGGTATAGTATCAGCTAGCTATCAGATACCCTCTGTTCTTTTTTTTTATATTTTCAGCGGTATCATTAACAAATACGTACCCATAAAGAAAACGAGAATAAAAAACAGGTTCGGCACCTGGTTCAAACGTGATCTGGCAGAGTTACTCCACCTCGCGATTTTAATTTGACAAATTACTCGGCACACGCATACTCAGGCTGACTGGCTCTCGTTCAGCCAAATTAGAAATAAGTTCACTCAGGCTATCCGGAAGGCCAAAGTTACTTTAAAACCTCCTAACCCTCGTGCTGTGTTCCGGTCTAATTGGACCGATTTACAAGTTCTCTCTCTGAAAAATGTAGTTCATTAAATCTGATTGTCATAAGTTTCCATGACTTTGTCCACACGCAGGGCATCTGAACACACAAAATACATGTTGATGATTTTCTTTACATTTCAGGTGTTTTATTTAACTTTTGTACACCTGTGGTGTTCCCGGTCAAAAATGACCAGTCATTAGAAATGAATGGGTGAGACAACAATTAGTGTATACAATTGAGTACATCCCCATTCATCAGATGGACACAGTGCCTCTCCCAGACCCACACATGCATGTGTGTTTGAGCACATACACACCTCACTCCCCTTCTTGGCTTCCATGGCAACTCCCACGGGAACCACACCTGTTGGCATTCTCACAAACAATCACAACATTGTTTCAAAAATATACAGAACTTTTCTCGCAGCTCTGGTATATAAAGCTTTTTTGAGACCTTGCTCAAAAAATAATTCTGTGGCAACACAATGACCAAACGATATACTGTTGATCATATCTTTGATCATCAAATCAAATCAAAATGTATTTGTCACATGCGCCGAATACAACAGGTGTAGTAGACCTTACAGTGAAATACTGAATACAACAGGTGTAGTAGACCTTAAAGTGAAATGCTGAATACAACAGGTGTAGTAGACCTTAAAGTGAAATGCTGAATACAACAGGTGTAGTAGACCTTACAGTGAAATGCTGAATACAACAGGTGTAGTAGACCTTACAGTGAAATGCTGAATACAACAGGTGTAGTAGACCTCACAGTGAAATGCTGAATACAACAGGTGTAGACCTCACAGTGAAATGCTGAATACAACAGGTGTAGACCTCACAGTGAAATGCTGAATACAACAGGTGTAGACCTCACAGTGAAATGCTGAACACACCAGGTGTAGTAGACCTCACAGTGAAATGCTGAATACAACAGGTGTAGTAGAACTTACAGTGAAATGCTGAATACAACAGGTGTAGTAGACCTTACAGTGAAATGCTGAATACAACAGGTGTAGTAGACCTTACAGTGAAATGCTGAATACAACAGGTGTAGTAGACCTTACAGTGAAATGCTGAATACAACAGGTGTAGTAGACCTTACAGTGAAATGCTGAATACAACAGGTGTAGTAGACCTCACAGTGAAATGCTGAATACAACAGGTGTAGTAGACCTCACAGTGAAATGCTGAATACAACAGGTGTAGTAGACCTTACAGTGAAACGCTGAATACAACAGGTGTAGTAAACCTTACAGTGAAATGCTGAATACAACAGGTGTAGTAGACCTCACAGTGAAATGCTGAATACAACAGGTGTAGTAGACCTCACAGTGAAATGCTGAATACAACAGGTGTAGTAGACCTCACAGTGAAATGCTGAATACAACAGGTGTAGTAGACCTCACAGTGAAATGCTGAATACAACAGGTGTAGTAGACCTCACAGTGAAATGCTGAATACAACAGGTGTAGTAGACCTTACAGTGAAATGCTGAATATAACTTTTACCTTACAGTGTAATTCTTACTTACAGGCTCTAACCAATAGTGTAAAAAATGTGTTAGGTGAACAATAGGTAAGTAAAGAAATAAAACAACAGTATTCCTTATATATTCCCATTGACAGCCATTATAATCAGCGGTGAGCTGAAGAAAAACAAAATCCCAGGCCTCGTCCCCGGAGGAGGCCTGTTGCCTTTTCGGTAGGCTGTCACTGTAAATAATAATGTGTTCTTAACACTACTTGTCTAGTTAAATAAAAGTTAAATAAAATACCAATAAATACATGAATAAGCACACTGGAAAGTCAGTTGTTTATGTGTTTACTGTAGAATAGCAAGGTTCAATATATATATTTAATAAAAAAAAGTGTGTGTGTCTGTGTGTGTGTGTGTCTGCATGTGTCTCTGTGTGTGTGTGTGTGTGTCTGTGTGTGTGTGTGTGTCTCTGTTTCACTGTCAGTTTCTCTAACATGGTCCTGTCACTGTATCACTGCCCAATTGAAAGCTGGGAAATATATTTCAAGATCAATGTAACAACCAGAACAACTGGAAAAAATATCTGTTAAATGGTGCATGAGTTTTCTTTGTTTGTTTCTGCTGAATTGTGGATAGTAAAAATGAAAAAAAAAAAAAACGATACAAACAGGCCTCCAACTGTCATGGTTATGAAAGCTTAGTTCAAACTTCCGTCGTTTTCAGAAAAATATGGATAAGCAAAAATACAGAATGAAAATTTCCCTCTAAACCTAATCTCCTTGTCTTTGTCTTCCCCGCAGAGGACACTGCATCTCTGTGTACCTCCATCAGCCCGGGGGAAAGGAAACTTAATTTACCTCCTGTATCTCTCTCCCTTTGGCGAAGATGCACGTCCATTACCAAATACCTTCTAAACATAATCAACTATGTGAAGCTGGGATGGAGGAGGAGGAGGAGGCTGAATGCAATCTGTTGTTCAATACCCCCTGGAAGAAGGGTTCTCTCTCAATGAGAAAATAATTATTATTCACTACTTCCTCTGAGGAAAAAATAAATATAAATTGTTCCCAATGAGTCCCTCCTCTCAGCCTACCTGCCTTCCCCCTCCACTCCTCTCAGGCTACCTGCCTTCTCCCTCCACTCCTCTCAGCCTACCTGCCTTCTCCCTCCACTCCTCTCAGCCTACCTGCCTTCCGCCTCCCTCCACTCAGCCTACCTGCCTTCCCCCTCCCTCCTCTCAGCCTACCTGCCTTCCCCCTCCTGTCAGCCTACCTACCTTCCTCCCTCCACTCCTCCCTCCACTCAGCCTACCTGCCTTCCCCCCTCCACTCCTCCCTCCTCTCAGCCTACCTGCCTTCCCCCCTCCACTCCTCCCTCCTCTCAGCCTACCTGCCTTCCCCCCCACTCCTCTCAGCCTACCTAGTGGTCTGTGGTAGTGTAGTGGTCTGTGGTAGTGTAGTGGTAGTGTAGTGGTAGTGTAGTGGTCTGTGGTCTGTGGTAGTGTAGTGGTAGTGTAGTGCTCTGTGGTAGTGTAGTGGTCTGTGGTAGTGTAGTGGTAGTGTAGTGGTCTGTGGTAGTGTAGTGGTAGTGTAGTGGTAGTGTAGTGGTATGTGGTAGTGTAGTGGTCTGTGGTCTGTGGTAGTGTAGTGGTCGTGTAGTGGTAGTGTAGTGGTCTGTGGTAGTGTAGTGGTAGTGTAGTGGTAGTGTAGTGGTATGTGGTAGTGTAGTGGTCTGTGGTAGTGTAGTGGCAGTGTAGTGGTAGTGTAGTGGTCTGTAGTAGTGTAGTGGTAGTGTAGTGGTCTGTGGTAGTGTAGTGGTAGTGTAGTGGTAGTGTAGTGGTCTGTGGTAGTGTAGTGGTCTGTGGTAGTGTAGTGGTAGTGCAGTGGTCTGTGGTAGTGTAGTGGTAGTGTAGTGGTCTGTGGTAGTGTAGTGGTCTGTGGTAGTGTAGTGGTAGTGTAGTGGTAGTGTAGTGGTCTGTGGTAGTGTAGTGGTAGTGTAGTGGTCTGTGGTAGTGTAGTGGTCTGTGGTAGTGTAGTGGTAGTGTAGTGGTAGTGTAGTGGTCTGTGGTAGTGTAGTGGTAGTGTAGTGGTCTGTGGTAGTGTAGTGGTAGTGTAGTGGTAGTGTAGTGGTCTGTGGTAGTGTAGTGGTCTGTGGTAGTGTAGTGTAGTGGTCTGTGGTAGTGTAGTGGTAGTGTAGTGGTTGTGTAGTGGTCTGTAGTAGTGTAGTGGTAGTGTAGTGGTAGTGTAGTGGTCTGTGGTAGTGTAGTGGTCTGTAGTAGTGTAGTGGTAGTGTAGTGGTCTGTGGTAGTGTAGTGGTAGTGTAGTGGTAGTGTAGTGGTCTGTGGTAGTGTAGTGGTAGTGTAGTGGTCTGTGGTAGTGTAGTGGTCTGTAGTAGTGTAGTGGTAGTGTAGTGGTAGTGTTGTGGTAGTGTAGTGGTCTGTGGTAGTGTAGTGGTAGTGTAGTGGTCTGTGGTAGTGTAGTGGTAGTGTAGTGGTCTGTGGTAGTGTAGTGGTCTGTGGTAGTGTAGTGGTAGTGTAGTGGTCTGTGGTAGTGTAGTGGTGTGTGGTAGTGTAGTGGTATTGTAGTGGTCTGTGGTAGTGTAGTGGTCTGTGGTAGTGTAGTGGTCTGTGGTAGTGTAGTGGTGTGTGGTAGTGTAGTGGTAGTGTAGTGGTAGTGTAGTGGTCTGTGGTAGTGTAGTGGTCTGTGGTAGTGTAGTGGTAGTGTAGTGGTAGTGTAGTGGTCTGTGGTAGTGTAGTGGTCTGTGGTAGTGTAGTGGTAGTGTAGTGGTAGTGTAGTGGTCTGTGGTAGTGTAGTGGTAGTGTAGTGGTAGTGTTGTGGTCTGTGGTATTGTAGTGGTCTGTTGTAGCGTAGTCTTAGTGTAGTGGTCTGCGGTATTGTAGTGGTCTTTGGTAGTGTAGGTGTAGTGCTAAGAGATGTATAGATTTGTAGATGATTACATAGAGATGTGTAGATTACATAGAGATGTATAGATTTGTAGATTGCATATAGATGTATAGATATGTGTAGATTACATAGAGATGTATAGTTTTGTAGGTTACATAGAGATGTATAGATTACATAGAGATATATAGATGTATAGATTACATAGAGATGTATAGATATGTGTAGATTACATAGAGATTTATAGATATGTGTAGATTACATAGAGATGTATAGATATGTGTAGATTACATATGTTTGGAAAAATAAAAATGTATAGAGATGTGTGTAGAGATGTATAAAAATGAATAAAGACATATAAATTACATAGAAATGTTTAGCTATGTATAAAGATGTATAGATTACATAGAGATGTTTAGCTATGTATAAGGATGTATAGAATACATAGAGATGTATAGAATACATAGAGATGTATAGATATGTATTAATATGTATTGAGATGTGTATAGAGATGTATAGATATGTATAGATTACATAGATAGTTATAGATATGTATCGATTACATAGATAGGTATAGATATGTATAGATTCCATAGATATGTATAGATTCCATAGAGATGAATAGATATTTATAGATTACATAGATAGGTATAGATATGTATAGATTCCATAGAGATGTGTATATATGCATAGATATGCATAGATTACATAGAGATGTATAGATATGTATAACATACATATTTATGTATAGATATGTATAAAATACATGTAGATGTATAGAGCTGTTTATTGAGATGTATAAAATACATGTAGATGTGTAGAGTACATACAGTAGAAATCAAAAGTTTGTAGAATTATATAATCATATTGAAGACATCAAAACTATGAAATTACACATATGGAATCATGTAGTAACCAAAAAAGTGTTACAAAAATCCAGCTTTGCAAAAAGATGTATAGAGGTGTATAGAGATGTATAAAATACATATAGATGTATAGAGTACATATATACAGTACCATATATAAGGAAATCAGTCAATTAAATGAATTAATTAGGCCCTAATCCATGGATTTCACGTGACTTGGAATACAGACATGCATCTGTTGTGATGGTCGTCGTAATGAGGAGACCAAGGTGCAGCGTGGGTGAGTGCTCATGTTCAAATTTCGGTTATAACTCAGAACACTAAATCAAAACAATAAACAACGGAAAACGAACGTCACATTCTGCAGGCTATACTGAGCTGTCCAAAAACGAGATCCCACAACTGAAAGTGGGAAAAAAGGCCTGCCTAAGTATGATTCCCAATCAGAGACAACGATAGACAGCTGCCTCTGATTAGGAACCATACTCGGCTAAACAACAAAGAAATAGAAAACATAGAATAGAACATAGAACTACAAAATCTCGAATGCCCACCCAAATCACACCCTGACCTAACCAAAATAGAGAAATAAAAGGGCTCTCTATGGTCAGGGCGTGACATCTGTTGGTCACAGATACCTTAAAAAGAAAAAAGTAGGGGCGTGTACCAGTCAGTATCTGGAGTGACCACCATTTTCCTCTTGCAGTGCGACTTTAATTAGCACAGAGTTCATAAGGCTGTTGATTGTGGCCTGTGGAAGGTTGTCCCACAGCATTATGTGGCTCCGTTGAGACAATGACCTATCAATGACCTGAGTCATTTCTACAGTGAAAGCTGAGTTGCTGAGAATCCCTTGTTCGAAAAGTAACAGCATGTTGGATCATTGGTTCAGAGTCTATGTTGATTCAGTTGGTGTATTATGCAATATAAATGGTTACTTACCTTGAGTTCAAAACTACAGAGCATGTATTCAAAAGAAACGCTTAGAATATGTAAAACATTTTTCTTTTGTTTTAAAAGAAGGGGGGGGATGTAATATTCATATGTGTAAACATACTGAATTATAATTGCATGCATTTTACCGCCGTATCATACTGTGCTATGATTGGTTAAGACCAGAGGGTTAGGTCATGGTCAGTTGATCATGGTTGGAGATACGTGAACATGCACGTTGTAGCTAGCTAATAAAGAGCTACGTTGAGGAATATCCTGTAGTACTGAATTTTAGTTATTTTGTACAGCTCAGTTAATCCCTACCGTTGTGTCCCTGAGTTGTCAGCAAATGTACATCATCCCAGGGGCGTCGGTAGACACAATGTAAGTAACCTAATTTTATGTCCCTCTAACTGTCCTGAATGCCTCTGCTGATCCTGCAGCTATTGTATGCAGTAATCATGTGCCAACCAGAGTAATACTGTTAGCACTGAGGCGGTGTGCCCTAGTAGGAAGTCCACTGTGAGCAGCTCATCCTCCACCGTGCTTCTACACCTGCGTTGCTTGTTGTTTGGGGTTTTTAGGCTGGGTTTCTGTACAGCACTTTGTGACATCAGCTGATGTAAGAAGGGTTTTATAAATACATTTGATTGATTGATTGATTGATTGACTGATTGATAGATTGACAATCAGTTCCAATGTAAATAACATGAGTAAGTCTACCTCTGATAAACTTCCCAGTAAAGCATTAAGCACAAACAATGTATACGAAACGCTTCAGTCTGGTTTTAGACCCCATCATAGCACTGAGACTGCACTTGTGAAGGTGGTAAATTACCTTTTAATGGCGTCAGACCGTCCTCATGCTCCTAGACCTTAGTGCTGCTTTTGATACCATCGATAACCACGTTCTTTTGGAGAGATTGGAAACCCAAATTGGTCTACATGGACAAGTTCTGGCCTGGTTTAAAACTTATCTGTCAGAAAGATATCAGTTTGTCTCTGTGGATGGTTTGTCCTCGACAAATCAACTGTAAATGCTGGTGTTCCTCAAGGCTCCGTTTTAGGACCACTATTGTTTTCACTATATATTTTACCTCTTGCTGATGTCATTTGGAAAAGTTTACTTTCACTGCTATGCGGACGACACACAGCTGTACATTTCGATGAAACTTGGTGAGGCCCCAAAACTGCCCTCCCTGGAAGACTGTGTTTGAGACATAAGGAAGTGGATGGCTGCAATTTTCTACTTTTAAACTCGGACAAAACAGAGATGCTTTTTCAAAATCCCAAGAAACAAAGAGATCTTCTGTTGAATCTGACAATTAATCTTGATGGTTGTACAGCCGTCTCAAAAAAAACTGCTAAGGACCTCGGTGTTACTCTGGACCCTGATCTCTCTTTTGAAGAACATATCAGGACTGTTTCAAGGACAACGCTTTCCATCTACGTAACATTGCAAAAATCTGAAACTTTCTGTCCAAAAATGATGCAGAAAAATGTATCCATTCTTTTGTCACTTCTAGGTTAGACTACTGCAATGCTCTACTTTCCGGCTAACCGGATAAAGCACAAAATAAACTTCAGTTAGTGCTAAACACGGCTGCTAGAATCCTGACTAGAACCAAAACATTTGATCATATTACCCCGGTGCTAGCCTCTCCACACCGGCTTCCTGTTAAGGCAAGGGCTGATTTCAAGGTTTTACTGATAACATACAAAGCATTACATGGGCTTGCTCCTATTTATCTTTCCGATTTGGTCCTGTCGTACATACCTACATGTACGCTACGGTCACAAGACGCAGGCCTCCTTACTGTCCCTAGAATTTCTAAGCAAACAGCTGAAGGCAGGGCTATCTCCTATAGAGCTCCATTTTTAAGGAATGGTCTGCCTACCCATGTGAGAGACACAGACTCAGTCTCAACCTTTAAGTCTTGATTGAAGACTCATCTCTTCAGTAGGTCCTATGATAGAGTGCAGTCTGGCCCAGGAGTGTGAAGGTGAACGGAAAGGCACTGGAGCAACAAACCACCCTTGCTGTCTCTGCCTGGCCGGTTCCCCTGTCTCCACTGGGATTCTCTGCCTCTAACCCTATTACAGAGGCTGAGTCACTGGCTTACTGGTGCTCTTCCATGCCGTCCCTAGGAGGGGTGCGTCACTTGAGTGGGTTGAGTCACTTACGTGGTCTTCCTGTCCGGGTTTCCCCTGGGGAAGCCTTGGGTTGTGCCGTGGCGGAGATCTTTGTGGGCTATACTCGGCCTTGTCTCAGGATGGTAAGTTGGTGGGTGAAGGTGTGGGGGCTGTGCTTTGGCAAAGTGGGTGGGGTTATATCCTGCCTGTTTGGCCCTGTCCGGGGTTATCATCGGATGGGGCCACAGTGTCTCCCGACCCCTCCTATCTCAGCCTCCAGTATTTATGCTGCAGTACTTTATGTGTCGGGGGGCTAGGGTCAGTCTGTTATATCTGGAGTATTTCTCCTGTCTTATCTGGTGTCCTGTGTGAATTTAAGAATGCTCTCTCCAATTCTCCATCGCTTTCTCTCTCTTTCTCTCGTTCTCTCTTTCTTTCTCTTTCTCGGAGGACCTGAGTCCTAGGACCATGCCTCAGGACTACCTGGCTTGATGACTCCTGGCTGTCTCCAGTCCACCTGGCCATGCTGCTGCTCCAGTTTCAACTGTTCTGCCTGAAGCTATGTAACCCTGACCTGTTCACCGGACGTGCAACCTGTCCCGACCTGCCGTTTTCAACTCTCTAGAGACAGCAGCAGTGGTAGAGGTACTCTGAATGATCGGCTATGAAAAGCCAACTGACATTTACTCCTGAGGTGCTGACCTGTTGCACACTCGACAACCACTGTGATTAGTATTATTTGGCCCTGCTGAACATTTGAACATCTTGGCCATGTTCTGTTAAAATCTTCACCCGGCACAGCCAGAAGAGGACTGGCCACCCCTCATAGCCTGGTTCCTCTCTAGGTTTCTTCCTAGGTTCTGGCCTTTCTAGGGAGTTTTTTCTAGCCACCGTGCTTCTACACCTGCATTGCTAGCTGTTTGGGGTTTTTGCTGTGTTTCTGTACAGCACTTTGTGACATCAGGTAATTTAAGAAGGGCTTGATAAATACATTTTAAACTTGATTGATTAAAAACAATCAAGCAACCCAGAAGTGCTAAAAATTACCCGTATTAACATATGCAGCCTGAGAAACAAGGTACATGAAATCGACAATTTGCTAGTAACGAATGACATTCATATTCTGACTATCTCTGAAACTCACTTAGATAATACCTAATAGATGATACAATGGTAGCAATAGAAGGTTATAACATCTTCAGAAAAGACAGAAATGCCAAAGGTGGAGGTGTTGCTGTTTATATTCAGAAACACATTCCTGTAAAGATTTGAGAGGATCTCATGTTAAATACTGTCGAAGTACTATGGCTACAAGTTCATCTGCCTCACGTGAAGCCCATTCTGGTGGGAAGCTTCTATAGACCACTAAGTACTAACAGTCAGCATATTGATAAGATGTGTGAAATGCTTAATAACCTCTCTCACCTCAGATCTGCACTACTTAACAATTCATAGAGTATTCAGTTTGAGGCAGGAACTTTCTCAACCTTATATTTGACCTATAAGTGGATTCTATACATCCAGTGCCCTTCCTATCTTACTCTAATAGTCAAGGTTGAGACCCAGACAGAGTGGAACTTCCATTTAGAGAAAGAAATTGAATTGTGAATGCATTTTTCCTGGCTACGGGAGGCAGGGGGAGAGAGAGTGGAGAGAGGGACGACTGATAGAGGCTGTGTTAAGGCCACATGGGGCGAGGGATAAAGAATGGCTTTGAGGAGCTCTCCAGACAACTGCACAGCCAAGCTTACCGACAGTTAAAAAGAGGGTATAATCTTTTAGGATTTGCTGTGAAATCTTTATTTCAGCTCACTTTCAGGGAACATACAAGGTTGGAATGGCATGTTTGCAGCCTTCATGAAATATGTGTGACAGACCATATAATTCCCCGTCTCCTAATGGTAGCCTATACAGTTTCTTGCTCTGTCTCATGTCTACGTGCAAATTGGTTTTTAGTGGTCTATGTGTACACAGGTCAACATTGTTCCTCAATAATTGCTACATGTCCTTGTAAAATCCGTTCAAACACCAAAAACAATTCACTTCTGTGTATCTCAGTTGAGCTCTGGCGTCATCTAGGTTCCAACAACACAATCCTCTATGTACCCGAGTATGGTTGAGTGGGTGACAACAACATATTATGTTGTCCCCATGCGCTATAGACCGAGGTTCACATCACAGTCCTCTTCTCTACTATGTCTCTCCTGTATATCCTAATGCAGTGTTTCCCAACTCCGATCCTCCAACCCCCAACAGCCCAACTCCAGTCCTCCAGTCCTCCAGTACCCCCAACAGCCCAACTCCGATCATCCAGTACCCCAACAGCCCAACTCCGGTCCTCCAGTACCCCCAACAGCCCAACTCCAGTCCTCCAGTACTCCCAACAGCCCAACTCCTCCAGTACCCCCAATAGCCCAACTCCGGTCCTCCAGTACCCCAACAGCCCAACTCCAGTCCTCCAGTACTCCCAACAGCCCAACTCCGATCCTCCAGTACCCCCAACAGCCCAACTCCGATCCTCCAGTACCCCAACAGCCCAACTCCGATCCTCCAGTACCCCAACAGCCCAACTCCGATCCTCCAGTACCCCCAACAGCCCAACTCCAGTCCTCCAGTACCCCCAACAGCCCAACTCTGCTCCTCCAGTACCCCAACAGCCCAACTCCGATCCTCCAGTACCCCCAACAGCCCAACTCCAGTCCTCCAGTACCCCCAACAGCCCAACTCTGGTCCTCCAGTACCCCCAACAGCCCAACTCCGATCATCCAGTACCCCAACAGCCCAACTCCAGTCCTCCAGTACCCCAACAGCCCAACTCCGGTCCTCCAGTACCCCCAACAGCCCAACTCCAGACTGGAGTTGGGCTGTTGGGGGTACTGGAGGACCGGAGTTGGGCTGTTGAGGGTACTAGAGGACCAGAGTTGGGAAACACTGTCCAAATGTCTCAATTAATGCAAAAAAAAATGTCAGGGGAATGGACTTCCATTCTCCCTTAAAAAAGCGAAAATAAATAAATACACAATCTTCTATAGAAGCATGAAAAGAGCTGATATCACGACAGACAGACAGACAGACAGACAGAGGCAGAATCGACCGGGGGACAATATTGAACGTTTACCAATTATAATTCACTAAGCGCTTCTTAGAGGGCTGTAGCGGTACGTTAAGCTGAGTGATGCTCGATATGGGAAAATAAAACAAATGACTTGGTTGAGATGTCATAGTGTGTTAGTGCATATGGCATGCTCTGCCTAGTGATTAGGAATCTGGAAAATATTCAGGAAGGACCCACTAAACATCCACCCTCAGGAGACTTTCTCATCCCCCAGCTAACCATGTGTGAAATAGCTTCAGACAACATTAATATTGATAAAGACTGTTCCCTCTGAGAAACTGATTTATGTCACCTTCAGCAGAGGTTAAAGAAAAACATTCATTACGACCCTCAAAGAGATGGCACATATTGAAGTGTGTAAGCTTACGCACGCACACGCGCACACGCACCACACACACACACACACGCACGCACGCACACACACACACACACACACACGCACACACGCACGCACACACGCACACACACACACACACACACGTACACACACACACACACACACACACACACACGCACGCACGCACGCACGCACACGCACGCACACACGCACGCACGCACGCACACACGCACGCACACACACACGCCACACACACACACACACACACACACACACACACACACACACACACGCCAGGCACCTGGAGATGTCATTGGTCTATAATTCAGGTTTAAAGCCAGCATTAGTGTTGTCAGGTGTTGGTTTATAGGAGATCAAGTCTGATCAATTTCAGCCTTTCCTTTTGTAAAGAGCTTTAATTTAACTTTTATTGCCTCCAATATACACACACTTAGAAATTAATCGCTATCGAGTACCTAAACGTGTTCTTCACCTGTCCCGATAGGGTAACCCTTTGATAAAACCTTGTTGGTTCAAGGTAGAACCCTTTTCGGGTTCCAGGTAGAACCCTTTCCAACAGAGGGTTCTACACGGAACCCAAAATGGTTTTACCTGGAACCAGGAAGGGTTCTCCTATAGGGACAGCCGAAAGTACTATTTTGTGAAAAATCCACACCCTGGACAGATAAGGGAATTCAACATCAAAAAACAGCCCAGGCTAAAACACTATTTAATATGTTCAGCAATTGTCGCAAAAATTCACTCACATAACATCTGGTGATCATGAGGGTTCTATTCTTGGACCAATGAAATGTTGGGTAAAAATACTAAGTTAAAAACAGGTAATATTATGAGTGTCTGTGCAACATTCCACATCGAAGCAAACTGGATCAGACATGTGCTAATGGACACAAGAAAACTGAGATTAGCAGCCTTCTGCATAACATCTTCACTAGAGTGTTCAGGTGCTTGAACTTCTCAGTGTTACCGTCTAGGAAGTGTTCAGGTACCTTCCCATTTCTCACTATGAAACCACCAGAAGCCTTTAGTGAAGCTCCGATTAGTCTGATGCATGAACACTAGAGGAGGAGCTTGGTCACATGTTCACTAGAGGAGGAGCTTGGTCACATGTTCACTAGCGGAGGAGCTTGGTCACATGTTCACTAGAGGAGGAGCTTGGTCACATGTTCACTAGAGGAGGAGCTTGGTCACATGTTCACTAGAGGAGGAGCTTGGTCACATGTTCACTAGCGGAGGAGCTTGGTCACATGTTCACTAGAGGAGTTTGGTCACATGTTCACTAGAAGAGCTTGATCACATGTTCACTACAGGAGCAAGGTCACATGTTCACTACAGGAGCAAGGTCACATGTTCACTAGAGGACCTTGGTCACATGTTCACTAGAGGACCTTGGTCACATGTTCACTAAAGGAGGAGCTTGGTCACATGTTCACTACAGGAGCTTGGTCACATGTTCACTACAGGAGCTTGGTCACATGTTCACTACAGGAGCTTGGTCAGATATTCACTAGAGGAGGAGCTTGGTCAGATATTCACTACAGGAGCTTGGTCAGATATTCACTAGAGGAGATTGGTCAGACTTTCCAGGTGCCATGTGTTGAGATTCACCGTGATCACCATGATCGGTGCCAAATAGGTAGTCTCTACAAAGCCAGGGGAAAATGAGTCAACCTCGATATCCTGCAGTATCCTGGCAGATAGGAACATTGTTGAGACTAGTCCAATGGCTCTATTGAACAAGGACAAGCATATCTTCTCACTGCTAGCCTGATCGTGCAATCGGCCAAACACAAAGGCAACAATAATTGCAACAAAACATGACTCTATTAATTTTTATTACAGTCAGCAGACTCAATCAACCAATGAGGTCGTTGGTTGAACTCTCCCTTTTCGAAAATTCAAAAATAACACTATGGTGCATAATTATGTCTGAAACACCTCTCATCAATCAGAATTGTGTAGGAAGAGATTACCAAGAGTGTGCAAAGCTGTCATCAAGGCAAAGGGCAGCTATTTGAAGAATCTCAAATATAAATTAAAAACAATGTTGTTTAACACTTTTTTTGTTTACTACATGATTCCATACAATGTAGACATTAGTAAAAATAAGAAATAGTAAGTGTTCTAAAACTTTTGTAGTGTATAACAAAAAAATCTCGGTAATGTCAAGGGGGGGAAGCCTAGCTTCCCTTGCCGTTAATGAAAACATACGACTGTACACTAGTCAGTGATTAGCCAACATTTTACTACTTTTGTCCCCATCAGTACACACTCAAACAAGGTACTATATCCACCCATCCACCTTGTGTCAATAGATCATGCATACTAAACTTCACACACAATACCCCCCCCCCCCCCAACAAGCACCAGTCAATCACAGACACCATCATCTCCTTACTAATAACTCTGCTTTTCTCCAATTTAGACTTCAAGCTTTACCTAAACAATTGTGACATTTATTTGGATGCATCCATAACAATGAGGTGAATTCACCAGGCATAGAAAATGTGCTCTCTAGACTGTTGTTCAGAGGAGCCAGCCAACGACACAGCTAACACAATCAGTTCAAGCTGAAGCTGGTAAGAATGCATACAAGCTGCACTTGTCGACTCCCAACACGTTCACTACTATGCGACAGCTGGAGATAGAATTTTGAATATTGAAACAATGTTGCAAATGTCGGCGAGACAGACAGCAAGGTTTATATACAAATCTCAGCAGTTTCTAAAATAAACGGGAGATAATGTCTAGATGCTTTTTATGGTGGAGATCAAGTTTATAAACTGCCTGGCTGATGAGACAGCGGATTGTGCAGTCAGATGGAACAAAGTAAACAGGCATTTTAACGTTATATATTTAGCCGGTGGAATGCGGTTTAACGAATCAGCATTCAGGATTAGACTCACCCGTTGTATAAAAACAATCAACTAAGCCTCCATAATACAGAGAACTACAGTAGAAGTTGTAGCCTTTCTTATAAAGACACCAACTATGACAACAAAACACAGACAATGTTTATGCCCAGTTCCAATATATTTATTTGCTAATCATGGAGACATGGAAAGATTAAGCAAAGGTTACTTAGACTAGTTCCTGGTGCTGAGCTTGATGCCGCTGCAGATGTTGTTGGGATCGGACTCTGTAATTAGAACAATTGTGACCCGTTTCAGGAAACTAGGCGTATGTCGCGTGCCACTACTTCACAAGGAAAACCATTTGAAGGTATTATTACTCTGGAACATGTGAACTTTCATGTGCCTCAATAACTGTCATGAGAATTTATTTCTCCCTCTTAACTTGTCCCACACATATATTAGAATTATAGTATTCTATGTTTCAGGGTGGAATTCTTTAGTCATTACTTTAATATAAATTCCTTTATCAATAACACACTTGTATGCCATCTGAATATACGACTACAACTGTTAAAATGTAGCACGCTTCTGTCTATGACATGAGCTGGTCAGTGTGTGTAGGTAATCGTTTCTAACGCAGCTGTTTTGAAAGATCTCATGTAGTAAAATTGCATAAGTGTAGCTCTCCATTTTCTGGAGTACCGAGTTTTGAAATCAGTGGAATTTGAGTATGATATCTAAGGAGATGGAGAAAATTCTGGTGTTTGATTGCAAATATGCAGACGAAGTCGAAAATGAAACACAGACGGCTGTTGTATAAATCACCTGTCTCTGGATTACATCTTTAAAATAAGGGCAACCATGGTATCCGTGACAGAGAGGCAGAAGCGTCCATCCATGTATGCAGGTAAGAGAGTCTAGCTAGCTACATTTTGAGATATTACATGTTTGTAATTTTGTCAGAAAGATGTTTTCATTTCAAGTTAAAGTGTACTGTTAGCTAGCTAGCTACCATTAGCTGGCTGGATGGCTAGCTAGCTAATGTTACGTGTATAATCTGTGTAGTAATATTCGTATATCAGAGCCATTTGCATTGGTAGTTATAGCCTAATGTTAGCTAGCTAACATTGAACCTGTTTGGTTAGCTACCTGCAGAATTGTGCAGGGTAGTAACGTTATGAGTTGCGATTACATGTATAAACAAAAGACTCCACTATGCAAATAACTATTTTAGTAGAATGTTTATGATGTCACTGCGACAACTGTGGATAGACGTAGCTGGTAAATTCGCTTTCTACTCCAATTTCAGAGCACTCTCCTCTGAGCGTGCCAGAGAGCAGATTAACTGACCAATTTACAAATGCTCAGCACCCGTTGAATATGGTTGGTGTCAGTAAACATTGTTAAAAGAAAGCATAATTCAATTGTTGCCAGCAGCACAGTTGCAGTCACCAACGCTCTGGATAACATGAAAACAGCCTAACCAGCTCTGCTAGGGCGAGCAAAACGATCAGAGTGAGCTGTTCTCTTTTTTGTGTTTGGAAGTAGCTAGCAAGCTAGCCAATGTTAGCCAGTTAGCTTGGGTGCTTGACTGCTGTTGTTAGGACACAACGCTCGGATCAACCCTTCTTTTCAGCCAGAGCATCCAGTGTGCGATCTGAATGCGCAGAGCACACTCTGGCACACCAGATTTATTATGGATCCCCATTAGTTTCTTCCAAGGCAGCCGCTACTCTTCCTGGGGTTTATTATGGATCCCCATTAGTTCCTGTCAAGGCAGCAGCTACTCTTCCTCGGGTTTATTATGGATCCTCGTTAGTTCCTGTTGAGACAGCAGCTACTCTTCCTGGGGTTTATTATGGATCCCCATTAGTTCCTGCCAAGGCAGCAGCTACTCTTCCTGGGGTTTATTATGGATCCCCATTAGCGCCTGCCAAGGCAGCAGCTACTCTTCCTGGGGTTTATTATGGATCCCCATTAGTTCCTTCCAAGGCAGCAGCTACTCTTCCTGGGGTATATTATGGATCCCCGTTAGTTCCTGCCAAGGCAGCAGCTACTCTTCCTGGGGTTTATCATGGGTCCCCGTTAGGTCCTGTTGAGACAGCAGCTACTCTTCCTGGGGTTTAATATGGATCCCCATTAGTTCCTGCCAAGGCAGCAGCTACTCTTCCTGGGGTTTATTATGGATCCCCATTAGTTCCTGCCAAGGCAGCAGCTACTCTTCCTGGGGTTTATTATGGATCCCCATTAGTTCCTTCCAAGGCAGCAGCTACTCTTCCTGGGGTATATTATGGATCCCCGTTAGTTCCTGCCAAGGCAGCAGCTACTCTTCCTGGGGTTTATCATGGATCCCCGTTAGTTCCTGTTGAGACAGCAGCTACTCTTCCTGGGGTTTAATATGGATCCCCATTAGTTCCTGCCAAGGCAGCAGTTACTCTTCCTGGGGTTTATTATGGATCCCCATTAACGCCTGCCAAGGCAGCAGCTACTCTTCCTGGGGTTTATTATGGATCCCCATTAGTTCCTTCCAAGGCAGCAGCTACTCTTCCTGGGGTATATTATGGATCCCCGTTAGTTCCTGCCAAGGCAGCAGCTACTCTTCCTGGGGTTTATTATGGATCCCCGTTAGTTCCTGCCAAGGCAGCAGCTGCTCTTCCTGGATTTTATTATGGATCCCAATTAGTGCCTGCCAAGGCAGCATCTACTCTTCCTGGGGTCTGGCAAAATTAAGGCAGTTATACAAGTTTAAAAACATTACAATACTCCACTACCACATATCTACAACACTAAGCCATGTGCATGTGTGTGTATAGTACGTATGTTATCACATGTATGGATCTGTATAGACATGTCACATGTCATAGGGGTGATATTGGCTTCAATAGACATGTCTCATGGTGTGTATGTGTGTGTATGTGTGTGTGTGTTTGACATTGGTTTCAATAGACATGTCTCATTGTGTGTGTATGTGTGTGTGTGTGTGTGTTTGACATTGGTTTAAATAGACATGTCATACAGAGTGATACACAGTGATGGATCTGGATCTGATGAGCTCTGTGGTTGGCAGACTAGCCTGATAGTTGGTTTATCAGGTCTGTAACTGGCAGACTAGCCTGATAGTTGGTTTATCAGGTCTGTAACTGGCAGACTAGCCTGATAGTTGGTTTATCAGGTCTGTAACTGGCAGACTAGCCTGACAGTTGGTTTATCAGGTCTGTAACTGGCAGACTAGCCTGATAGTTGGTTTATCAGGTCTGTGTGGTTGGCAGACTAGCCTGATAGTTGGTTTATCAGGTCTGTAACTGGCAGACTAGCCTGATAATTGGTTTATCAGGTCTGTAACTGGCAGACTAGCCTGATAGTTAGCGAGAGAGCTAGAGAGAGAGAGAGAGCTAGAGAGAGCTAGAGAGAGCGAGAAAGCTAGAGAGAGAGAGAGAGAGAGAGAGCTAGAGAGAGCTAGAAAGAGCTAGAGAGAGAGATAGAGCTAGAGAGAGAGCTAGAGAGCGAGAAAGCTAGAGAGAGAGAGAGCGAGAGAGAGCTAGAAAGAGAGAGAGAGGTGTGCTAAGGCAGAAAAGAAGGCACATCTGAGTCTTGCTCTTTTCATCCCTGCTCTATGCAAATACCTCCGATACCCCTTTGGGTTTTGGACCTATCACTATACAGCTGATTTTAAAAAAATCAACTAGTCATCAAGCCCCAGGACCGAGTTTCAGAAACGCTGCCATAGATGCCCTGTCTCAGCTAATAAGGTCCACAGATGAATTCATACAACAGTGGTTTCCAACCTGTGGTCCGTGGGGATACTGGTGGTGGTCCAATGACAGAGAGAGAAACAAGGTTTGTTAGTGTATGTGTGTGGTACAAGAGAGAAGATAGCATCACACACTGCATCACACACAGCTAAGGCCTTTTGTGTTGGTACTGAAGGTAGGCTGAGTGGAGGCAGTGAGGCAGAGGCAATCTTGCGTGAGCTGTCTCATCAAGGCTGCAGGGACCCTGGACAAACAGGCATATACACCAATGTATGAACGCACGCACAAACACACACAAACACACATACACAAACTCACACAGTCACGCTATTCTACAGTGGCGATGCAGTCTTCTTGCCCAGCCTCTCATCTCCTACCCCTCTCCATCTCTCCATCTCCTCTCCTCCACCCATCTCTCCATCTCCTCTCCTCCACCCATCTCTCCATCTCCTCCACCCATCTCTCCATCTCCTCCACCCACCCATCTCTCCATTTCCTCCACCCATCTCCTCTCCTCCACCCATCTCCTCTCCTCCACCCAGCTCTCCCTGATGTCTCCTAGCAACAACTGTCTTCTCTCTACTCCGGGCCCCAGCTGCCTCTTAAATCACACACACACAAATAAAATACAATTCCATTTGTCACATCCGTCAAATACAACAGGTGTAGACTTTACCGTGAAATGCTTACTTACTAGCCCTTACCCAACAATACAGAGTTATTGTGAACAGAAATAGAGACGCAACATGCAACGAAATTTGACTGAGTTACAGTTCATATGAGGAAATCAGTTAATAAAAAAAAAAAATTAGGTCCTAATCTATGGATTTCACATGACTGGGAATGCAGATATGTATATGTTGGTCACAGAAACCTTTAAAAAAAAAAAAGTGCATGCCAACTGAGACATCTGTGGCATTGTGTTGTGTGACAAAACTGCACATTTTAGAGTGGCCTTTTATTGTCCCCCAGCACAAGGTGCACCTGTGTAATGAGCATGCTGTTTAATCAGCTTCTTGATATGCCACATCTGTCAAGTGGAGGGATTATCTTGGCAAAGGAGAAATGCTCACTAACAAGGATGTAAACACATTTGTGCAACACATTTAAGAGAAATAAGCTTTTTTTTTGTGCGTATGGAACATTTCTGGGATCTTTTATTTCAGCTCAGGAAATATGCTACCAACACTTTACATGCTGCGTTGATGTTTTTTGTTCAGTGTAATTTCTAAATGCTGACCGCCTCAACTCAGATTCAAGGTGGGTCCTTCACTCTCTGGTCTTGTGATCATTTTGATCTGAACGAACCTGTCGACAGACTCAAGCCTTTACACATTAAAGTTAATTACCCTTCATTATATTCGTCAAACATGACTGGCGTTTAGCCTATATTTCTGTAATTAAAGTCTCGTTAAAATGTAAATCATCATGGAGCTGTGAGTCGGTGAAACAGGTGCAACGTTTAATAAAACAACAAAACAAGTAAAGAGACAAATCCATAAGGCTACACGCCAGTAAACAAGAACAATACACAACTGGTGAGGAAACATAAGGGAGTTACATATAAAGGGGAGGAAAATGATAGAGGTAATGTTGTCCAGGATGTGAGTCATAATGATTAACAGCTGCGCGTAATGATGACTGCCAGGTGTAAGTAATGATGTATCCCAGGAATGGTGGTTAGTATTCTGGCGATGTCGTACGCTGGAGGGGAGGAGCAGGAGAAGATGTGACACCTAAACTATGACATGAGGCTGTAGCCAATGTGCATATTACCTACACTTTGACCTGTAGGCTTTTTTTAAATTAATGTACATGCAATAATAGTTTTGAACATTATTCCAATGTTGGCCTCTGATCCAATTCTGAACAGAGTAATTGTTTGATATTGCATTTTTTTTTAAATATATTTTTACTTGTCCATTTGGACAAATTAAATCTATATTCTTGTTGTCCCACTATTCTGTTTTACTTGTCACAGACAAGCCTTTAAGTCGATCCCTGATAGGATATTACAGTCCTTCAGATCATGTTGATAGGATGGTCTTGAACGAAGCTAGAGGATAGAGGCGGTTTATCCGCCGTAGTCTCGACAAGTATCCCGCACACCGGCCTAAATAATGCCACCTCTTGTCACGGCTTCCGCCGAAGTCGGTCCCTCTCCTTGTTCGGCGGTCGACGTCACCGACCTTCTAGCCGTCATTGATCCATTTTTCATTTTCCATTGGTTTTGTCTTGTCTTCCTACACACCTGATTCCAATCCCATTCATTACATGTTGTGTATTTAACCCTCTATTTCCCCTCATTGTCCTTGTCAGAGATTGTTTGTTGTATGTAGGTGTGTTATTTTGTTCTGGTGTGCGACGGGTTTTGCACCCTATTATGTTATTTTTGTATACTTTGGTTTTATTAAACAGCTCCGTTTTTTACCAAGTTCATTCTCCTGCTCCTGACTTCCCTGCCACCAGCACACACTGCATTACAGAATCTCTGGCCACACTATGGAGTCAGCAGGAGAGGATACCCCGGCCATTGAGGTGGAGGAGCTCGTCCAGGAGCATGCAGCAATGCTTTACCAACTTACAAACTATGGCCAGCTGGGAGAGACAGGGGGTTTTTCCAGTGCCTCCACCAGCCCAACCGGGGTCTCTCTTGAGCGCCCCTTTCCCGCCTGAACCAAGTGGAATCCGTCTCTCCTTACCCCAGGATTACGACGGGAGGGCTGCGAACTGCCAGGGGTTTTTGTTGCAGTTGAACCTTTATCTGGCAACCGTCCACCCGGCTCCATCGGACCGTGAGAGGGTGTCCGCCTCACCGGGAAAGCCCTGGAGTGGGCCAACGCCGTGTGGAGAAAGGGAAATGCGGCGTTGGACCAGTCTGAGGAGTTCACCCGCCGTTTTCAGGCAGTCTTCGACCACCCGCCCGAGGGCAGAGCGGCGGGTGAGCGCCTCTACCATCTGAGGCAGGAGACGAGGAGCGTCCAGGAGTTCGCCCTGGAGTTTAGGACCCTGGCTGCCGGCGCGGGATGGAACAACAGGGCCCTGATCGACCATTATCGCTGCAGTCTGTGCGAGGATGTCCGTCGGGAGCTGGCCTGCAGAGACACCACCCTCACTTTCGACCAGCTGGTGGATCTGTCCATCCGGCTGGACAACCTGCTTGCTACTCGTGGACGTCCAGATCGGGGTCTGGTAGTTCCCTCCTCCCGCACCCCCTCTCCGATACCTATGGAGCTGGGAGGGGCGGTGCGCAGGGAGACCGGAGGGAGTTCCCGCTCATGCACCATCTGTGGCCGCAGAGGTCACACTGCCGGTCGGTGCCGGGTTGGTTCCTCTGGGGATCGAGGCAGCAGGCAGGGAGCTCTGGTGCCAACCCAGGTGAGTTGGCACCATTCTCACCCAGAGCCCTCTGTTGCACATATGTTTGTGTCTGTCACTTTTCCTGAGTTTTCCCCATATTCCCAGCATAAGGCGTTCGTTGATTCAGGTGCGGCTGGGAATTTTATTGATAGAGCATTAGCTCATAGTTTAGGGACCCCCATTTTTCCCGTGGATGTGCCCTTCCCCGCCTTAGATAGTCGACCATTAGGGACAGGGGTGATTAGGGAGGTCACCGCGCCTTTGGGTATGGTGACGCAGGGGGGGTCACAAGGAGAGAATTAGTCTCTTCCTCATTGACTCTCCTGCGTTTCCTGTACTTTTCCCACCACTGTTCTCCGGTACTGTTGTCCACTTTTTTAGCCAGTAGTTCTGAAAGTAGCGCTCATGAACCGTATAAGCAGATTTGGATCACCACATCTTTACTTTGCTGATTGTGCATCTTGCTAGCTGTCGCTCAAAGGGTGAGTGACTACAACTCAAATTGCTAGGGGCAGTTGTCACATGAGCACACACACACACACACACACACACACACACACACACACAAGGCCAGCAGATACTCCAGACTGCATCCAATCAGAACCATGTAATTTTCTCCCCAAGCATGATTCTGGAACTGTGTCTGCAAGGCAGAGACAGTGTATACACACACACACACACACACACACACACACACACACACACACACACACACACACACACACACACACACACACACACACACACACGTATCTACCCACGAGCCGAGACACAGACAGACAATGATGTAGACACCAACTTATTCAAGCCTCCAGTATTATAGAAATTGTAATTAATCCTACGGTCCAGAATAAGTCAATATCTCAGACAGCCCTCAATAACTACAATATTAAATACATATACAAGGGAGCTGTGTATCCATGTAATGGCTTATTGATCCACTGATCAATGTCAGCTGGTATAAAACCATATTTTGACCAGCAGGTGATTACTGTCAAGAGCAGAACAATTAAATCAAAATGTCATCAAATCCACAGGGATCAAACTCACATGTAATATTCTGCACCAGTTAAATCAATATCCAACCACTGGACCATCTCACTGCAAGAATCACACGTCCAAACCCCTTCCCACTCAGCACGCTACGTCCACGGACGGCAAAATTCTGCCCAATATCAGGTCTGTCCATCGTGGTCGTTATTTCACCCAATAATAGTCATCCCAAATTGGGCTATAGTTGTAACGGCTGTCTATGGAAGAAGTGGACCAAAATGCGGCGGAGTTAGGGTTCGTCATATTTAATTAAACGAACACTATGCAATTCACAAAACCAACAAAAACTGACAGCCAACACAGTCCTGTCAGGTACAACCACAATGACAAGAACAATTACCCACGAAACACAAAGGAAACGTAGGCAACTTATGTGTGACTCCCAATCAACCACAACCCTCTACAGCTGTGCCTGATTGGAAGTCACACGGCCAAAATCAATGAGACAATAAAACACTCACTCCCTTCTGCCACGTCCTGACCCAACTACACCCTCTACTGGTCAGGACGTGACAGCTATGTTTAGTCTGTCCAATTTTACCGAAGATCAGCCTGACCTCGAGCTTGCTCTACTCATGGAAAACATGAGATCCACGAAAACAATCATAGCCATTACAATTATGGAACTTCATGGAAATATCCACAATAACATTTTTATAAAATATATATACTTTTTTACCAATTTAACTGGTCAAGTTCTCAGAAGTTCTGACATAAGAAGAATATACACTGCTCAAAAAAAATAAAGGGAACACTAAAATAACACATCCTACATCTGAATGAAAGAAATAATCTTATTAAATACTTTTTTCTTTACATAGTTGAATGTGCTGACAACAAAATCACACAAAAATAATCAATGGAAATCCAATTTATCAACGCATGGAGGTCTGGATTTGGAGTCACACTCAAAATTAAAGTGGAAAACCACACTACAGGCTGATCCAACTTTGATGTAATGTCCTTAAAACAAGTAAAAATGAGGCTCAGTAGTGTGTGTGGCCTCCACGTGCCTGTATGACCTCCCTACAACGCCTGGGCATGCTCCTGATGAGGTGGCGGATGGTCTCCTGAGGGATCTCCTCCCAGACCTGGACTAAAGCATCCGCCAACTCCTGGACAGTCTGTGGTGCAACGTGGCATTGGTGGATGGAGCGAGACATGATGTCCCAGATGTGCTCAATTGGATTCAGGTCTGGGGAACCGGCGGGCCAGTCCATAGCATCAATGCCTTCCTCTTGCAGGAACTGCTGACACACTCCAGCCACATGAGGTCTAGCATTGTCTTGCATTAGGAGGAACCCAGGGCCAACCGCACCAGCATATGGTCTCACAAGGGGTCTGAGGATCTCATCTCGGTACCTAATGGCAGTCAGGCTACCTCTGGCGAGCACATGGAGGGCTGTGCAGCCCCCCAAAGAAATGCCACCCCACACCATGACTGACCCACGGCCAAACCGGTCATGCTGGAGGATGTTGCAGGCAGCAGAACGTTCTCCACAGCGTGTCCAGACTCTGTCACGTCTGTCACATGTGCTCAGTGTGAACCTGCTTTCATCTGTGAAGAGCACAGGGCACCAGTGGCGAATTTGCCAATCTTGGTGTTCTCTGGCAAATGCCAAACGTCCTGCACGGTGTTGGGCTGTAAGCACAACCCCCACCTGTGGACGTCGGGCCCTCATACCACCCTCATGGAGTCTGTTTCTGACCATTTGAGCAGACACATGCACATTTGTGGCCTGCTGGAGGTTATTTTGCAGGGCTCTGGCAGTGCTCCTCCTGCTGCCTTGCACAAAGGTGGAGGTAGCGGTCCTGCTGCTGGGTTGTTGCCCTCCTACGGCCTCCTCCACGTCTCCTGATGTACTGGCCTGTCTCCTGGTAGCGCTTCCCTGCTCTGGACACTACGCTGACAGACACAGCAAACCTTCTTGCCACAGCTCGTATTGATGTGCCATCCTGGATGAGCTGCACTACCTGAGCCACTTGTGTGGGTTGTAGACTCCTTCTCATGCTACCACTAGAGTGAAAGCACCGGCAGCATTCAAAAGTGACCAAAACATCAGCCAGGAAGCAAAGGAACTGAGAAGTGGTCTATGGTCACCACCTGCAGAACCACTCCTTTATTGGGTGTGTCTTGCTAATTGCCTATAATTTCCACCTGTTTTCTATTTAATTTGCACAACAGCATGTGAAATTTATTGTCAATCAGTGTTGCTTCCTAAGTGGACAGTTTGATTTCACAGAAGTGTGATTGACTTGGAGTTACATTGTGTTGTTTAAGTGTTCCCTTTATTTTTTTGAGCAGTGTATATATATGTGTATGTATGTCTTTTTTTCTTCTTTTTGAAATATGACAGAAAATGGTCTGTAAACTAATGGGTGCAAAATTTAAACAGAATTTATTACCATTTGTATTTGAACCACCATTTGCTTCTGTGACATATTGCGTGTGTGGAAAAAAGACATGAGCAAATCATTCCTCCATTTGCAACACTCGCGACCCCACAGAAGCCACACAGCGACGACTTTCAAAAAGTTGAAGACAAGCGTGAGAGGGGAATGTAAGTACACCATTTTTCAGGTTGTAAACTATCCTTTTCTCTAGCAGCTAACGTTCATTTTAGCTACTCTTGGTACCGCAGTCAGATGCTAGGTAGTTAGCAAGGCGGGGGAAAAAAAAAGCAGTCGCATGCTGTTTAGCTAAATAACTAGCATGCTGTAGCTATCCAACTATCACAGCTGGCTAGGTTCGTAAAAGAGGGGTTAGCATTAACCCTAAGCCTCATGATGCTAAGTTGAATGAGGACACCGTGTTAGAATCAGCATGTCCACATTTAGTTTAAACATTCATCCCCCTTCTTTGCCCATCATGCTTTTGCTTCTCCCTGGCTCTCGTGTGTGTTCTGTGTGTGTGTGTGTGTGTGTGTGTGTGTGTGTGTGTGTGTGTGTGTGTGTGTCTGTGTGTGTGTGTGACATTTGTTGTCACTATTGCTGATAGTGGGATTAGGCCACCGTAGATTGTGTAAACAGTTTTTTTGTTTTTGTTTCGCTGGTTGTATTATTTTATGCTTTATGTCACATGTTGTGCCCATGCCGTTCTGTCTCTGTGTGTTTGTTGCTTTGTTTTATCCAGCTAGACTCCAGTTCCCACCATTCCTTTTGTGTGTTGTGGTCTTTTGCCTAATAAGTTGGCGGAGGGTCATGTTGGCCTGCTACAAATGAAAATACACTACCATATTTTATCCTTTAACTTCTCTAGGCTTGCTGGGTGCTATTTTCACGTCCGGATGAAAAGTGTGCCCAAAGTAAACTGCCTGCTACTCAGGCCCTGAAGCTAGAATATGCATATAATTGGTAGATTTGGATAGAAAACACTCGAAAGTTTCTAAAACTGGTTGACTAATGTCTGTGAGTATAACAGAACTGATTTGGCAGGCGAAACCCCGAGCCCAATACATCCAGGGAAATTTAACACTGCAGTACACAACATAACACTGCAGTACACAACATAACACTGCAGTACACAACATAACACTGCAGTACACAACATAACACTGCAGTACACAACATAACACTGCAGTACACAACATATCCTGAACATTCAAAACAGAAAATGCCATAATAAAGAACCGGCCACACCTGAAGTGCAAATGGGATTCACACACTACAGACAAACTAAAGAACAGACGGAGAGGGATAGTCCGCCATTTTAGGAGAAGAGCAGCAGAGGGTATGGGAGAGTCTCAGACAGCCAAAGCAAAATGGAGGGCTGACAGTGTGAACCTAGAGCCACTGACATGCCATGGCCCCCATCGGTATCACTAGCGAAAGAAGACATTTAGACGGAGGGATTTGAACAAGCTAAATCGTATTCTTGAGTAAGCGTTCACACAAAGGAATGAATTACATAACAGATCTGACAATAAAGATGAAATACAGGAGGAATTCCTCTTTTTCCTTCAACAAAGACGGATTTATCTGATAACATACTCAGTCACCACAGGTACACAGAGACATGCTGCCACTCAGGGCGGCGGGGGGACAGGGACGTTATTGGATATGGGTAGAGAGAAAATAGAACAAATTAAATGCAACCCACGAGCAAAAGGAACAATTCAATATGAGCAGTCACTCCAAGGCATTGTAGAGAGAATGAACATTACCTTGGAGAAAGGCAACAATACAAGACCCAAGATGGATGACACCACCTCCATATTATAGACCCAAGATGGATGATACCACCTCCATACTATAGACCCAAGATGGATGATACCACCTCCATACTATAGACCCAAGATGGATGATACCACCTCCATACTATAGATCCAAGATGGATGATACCACCTCCATACTATAGACCCAAGATGGATGATACCACCTCCATACTATAGATCCAAGATGGATGATACCACCTCCATACTATAGATCCTGATGGATGATACCACCTCCATACTATAGATCCAAGATGGATGATACCACCTCCATACTATAGATCCTGATGGACGATAACACCTCCATACTATAGATCCTGATGGATGATACCACCTCCATACTATAGACCCAAGATGGATGATACCACCTCCATACTATAGATCCAAGATGGATGATACCACCTCCATACTATAGATCCAAGATGGATGATACCACCTCCATACTATAGATCCTGATGGATGATAACACCTCCATACTATAGATCCTGATGGATGATACCACCTCCATACTATAGATCCAAGATGGATGATACCACCTCCATATTATAGACCCAAGATGGATGATACCACCTCCATACTATAGATCCAAGATGGATGATACCACCTCCATACTATAGATCCAAGATGGATGATACCACCTCCATACTATAGATCCTGATGGATGATAACACCTCCATACTATAGATCCTGATGGATGATACCACCTCCATACTATAGATCCAAGATGGATGATACCACCTCCATACTATAGACCCAAGATGGATGATACCACCTCCATACTATAGATCCTGATGGATGATAACACCTCCATAATATAGATCCTGATGGATGATACCACCTCCATACTATAGATCATGATGGATGATACCACCTCCATACTATAGACCCAAGATGGGTGATACCACCTCCATACTATAGACCCAAGATGGATGACACCACCTCCATACTATAGATCCTGATGGATGATACCACCTCCATACTATAGACCCAAGATGGATGATACCACCTCCATACTATAGATCCAAGATGGATGATACCACCTCCATACTATAGATCCTGATGGATGATAACACCTCCATACTATAGATCCTGATGGATGATACCACCTCCATACTATAGATCATGATGGATGATACCACCTCCATACTATAGATCCAAGATGGATGATACCACCTCCATATTATAGATCCTGATGGATGATACCACCTCCATACTATAGACCCAAGATGGGTGATACCACCTCCATACTATAGACCCAAGATGGATGACACCACCTCCATACTATAGATCCCGATGGATGATACCACCTCCATACTATAGACCCAAGATGGATGATACCACCTCCATACTATAGATCCAAGATGGATGATACCACCTCCATACTATAGATCCTGATGGATGACACCACCTCCATACTATAGATCCAAGATGGATGATACCACCTCCATACTATAGATCCAAGATGGATGATACCACCTCCATACTATAGATCCAAGATGGATGATACCACCTCCATACTATAGATCCAAGATGGATGATACCACCTCCATACTATAGACCCAAGATGGATGATACCACCTCCATACTATAGACCCAAGATGGATGATGATATGGGTAGAGAGAAAATAGAACAAATTAGAGGAGAGTAACACTTTGGGGTTGCCTTGTCGAGTTGGTTGT
This sequence comes from Salmo salar, assembly GCF_965601325.2. Lineage (NCBI taxonomy): Eukaryota > Metazoa > Chordata > Actinopteri > Salmoniformes > Salmonidae > Salmo > Salmo salar. The sequence continues at coordinate 40,988,577 of NC_138319.1, forward strand.
TGAAAAGTGGAGCTGTGTGATGTTGGTGTGAAAGGCAGTTTTGAACAGTGGGAGATCACTTTGACGATGGGTGGTTGTGGTAGAATGATTAAACACATGTATTTCCAGAGGAAGACTTCGTGTAGTGAATGCTCCATTTACTGACTTCCAGGCACTAAAGTTACTAGCTTCAGAGGCTTTTGCCTCACAACCTCTGGCAACTCCAATAATGATCTTCACAAAACGGCTGCCTGGGTGATGTCAATTCCGACACTGAAAAAAATCTTCCTGTAACCCTTTAAGCACGTTTCCATCCAACCATTAATGAGGATGAATTACCTGTCACATGAAATAAATCACAGCTGGGCTGATGGAAACCTGAAATGTTGAAATGTGAAATACATTTAAAAAATGCCGGGGAAAATTGTATAAATGTCAAAAGACAATTTCTTCGTTTGACATGGTGGGATCTTTTTTGTGTCTGTGAAAAAAATGATGCCAAAAATGGCAGTGGAAACACCTTTATGCAAATATTGATATAATAACCATCATATGGAAGTAAACTTGAAGTCACACGATGATATGCTGTGTGGTCCTCCCACTACGACTTGGGAAACCATGCAGTTCATTAGGCTACAGATGAAGTTCTGATGAACTTCACAGGGTGGTGAAAGGTCACGGTGGTGACCTTGACGCTCCTTTCCAATAAATATCCAGGGTCTTATTTTGGTGACATGATGATCGATGCTTGGCTGCCTTTTGACAAATACAAATAATATGGCTCTTACTCTTACCAATAATAATCTCTTAATGTAGGTAGGCTACCCGCGCTGTTTCTGCCAGCTGCTGGCTAGAGAGCACGTGCCAAGACCAGAGTGGGCACATTTGCTGGGAGGTGTGTTTTAGGTCACTGTCCTGTTGAAAAACAAATGACAGTCCCGCTAAGCGCAATCAGATGGGATGGCATATCGCTGCTGAATGCTGTGGTAACCATGCTGGTTAAGTGTGCCTTGAATTCTAAATAAATCACAGACAGTGTCACCAGCAAAGCACACCCACACCATCACACCTCCTCCTCCATGCTTCACGGTGGGAACCACACATGTGGAGGTCATCCGTTCACCAACTTTGCCTCTCACAAAGACATTGCGGTTGAAACAAAACATCTCAAATTGGGACTGATCAGACTAAAGGACAGATTTCCACTGGTCTATGTCCATTGCTCGTGTTTCTTTGTCCAATCAAGTCTCTTCTTCTTATTGTTGTCCTTTAGTAGTGGTTTCTTTGCAGCAATTCGACCGTGAAGGCCAAATTCACCCAGTCTCCACTGAACAGTTGATGTTGAGAGGTGTCTGTTACTTGAATTCTGTGAAGCATTTATATGGGCTGCAAACTGAGATGCAGTTAACTCTAATGAACTTATCCTCTGCAGCAGAGGTAGCTCTGGGTCTACCTTTCCTGTGGCGGTCCTCATGAGAGCCAGTTTCATCATAGCGCTTGATGGTTTGTGCGACTGCTCTTGAAGAAACCTTCAAAGTTCATTACATTTTCCGGATTGACTGATTGTCGTGTTTTAAAGTAATGATGGACTGTCTTTTTTCTTTGCTTATTTGAGCTGTTCTTGCCATAATACGGACTTGGTCTTTTTCCAAATAGGGCTATCTTCTGTATACCAACCCTACCTTTTCAAAACACAACTGATTGCCTCAAACGCATTAAGAAGGAATGAAATTCCAAAAATTAACTTTAGACAAGGCACCCCTGTTAATTGAAATGCATTCCAGGTGACTACCTCATGAAGCAGGTTGAGAGAATGCCAAGAGTGTGGAAAGCTGTCATCAAGGCAAAGGGTGGCTACTTTGAAGAATCTAAAATCAAACACTTTTTTGTTTACCACATGATTCCATATGTGTTACTTCATAGGTTCGATGTCTTGACTTTTATTCTACAACGTAGAAAATAGTAAAATAAAGAAAAACCCTAGAAGAATTAGGTGTGTCCAAACTTTTGACTGGTACTATACATGTGATAACAGTAGGGATAAAATGACTATGCATAGATAATATAATAAACAATGTAAATAGATAGTCTGGGTGGCCATTTGCTTAATTGTTCAGCAGTCTTATGACTTAGGGGTAGAAGCTGTTAAGAAGCCTTTTGGACCTAGACTTGGCACTCCGGGACCTCTTGCCGTGCGGCAGCAGAGAGAAGAGTCGATGACTAGGGTGGCTGAAGTCTTTGGCAAAGTTTAGAGACCTCCTCTGACACCGCCTGATATAGAGTTGCTGGATGGCAGGAAGTTTGGCCCCGGTGATGTACTGGGCCGTACGCATTACCCTCTGTAGCGGTCGAAGGACGAGCAGTTGCCATACCAGGTGGTGATGCAACCAGTCAGGATGCTCTCGATGGTGCAGCTGTAGAAATTTCATGATCTGAGGACCCTTGCCAAATCTTTTCAGTCTCCTGAGGGGGAATAGGTGTTGTCGTGCCCTCTTCATGACTGTATGTTTGGACCATGATAGTTTATTAGTGATGTGGATACCAAGGAACTTGAAGCTCTCAGCCTGCTCCACTACAGCCCTGTCGATGAGAATGGGAGCATGCTCGGCCCACCTTTTCCTGTAGTCCACGATTATGTCCTTTGTCTTGATCACGTTTAGGGAGAGATTCTTGTCCTGACCTCCTGACCTACTTCCTATAGGCTGTCTCATCGTTGTCGGTGGTCAGGCCTACCACCGTTGTGTCGTTGGCAAACTTAATGATGGTGTTGGAGTCGTGCTTGGCCACACAGTTGTGGGTGAACAGGGAGTACAGGAGGGGACTAAGTGTTGAGTATCAGAGTGGCAGATGTGTTGTTGCCTACCTTTACCACCTAGAGGTGGCCCATCAGGCTGTCCAGGAACCAGTTGCAAAGGGAGTTGTTTAGTCCCAGGGTACGTAGCTTTGAGGGCACTATGGTGTTGAACACTGAGCTGTAGTCAATTAACAGCATTCACACATAGGTGTTCCTTTTGTCTGGGTGGGAAAGGGCAGTGTGGACTGCAATAGAGATTGCGTCATCTGTGGATCTGTTGGGGCAGTATGCAAATTGGAGTGGGTCTAGGGCAGCGCTGCCCAATCCTCTTCCTGGAGATCTGCCGTCCTGTGGGTTTTCAGTCCAACCCTAATTTAACACACCTTATTATAATAATTAGCTGCTCAACAAGACCTTAACTAGCTGAATCAGATATGCTAAATTAGGTTTCTACTGAAAACCCACAGGACAGTAGATTTCCAGGAAGAGGGTTGGGCAGCCATGGTCTAGGGTTTCTGGGATGATGGTGTTGATATGAGCCATGACCAGCCTTTCAAAGCACTTGACCTGTTTAAAAGTCTTATTCACATCGGCCACAGAGAGCGTGCTCACACAGTCATCCGGAACAGCTGGTGCTCTCATACATGCTTCAGTGTTGCTTGCCTCGAAGCAAGCAAAGAAGTCATTTAGCTTGTCTGGTAGGCTCTTGTCACTGGGCAGCTTTTTTGTGCCTCATGTTGCACATTTGACAACCTGTCAGAAATTAGATAAAATGGATTTTAAGTTTCCCTGCATTAAAGTTCCCAGCCACTAGGAACGCCACCTCTGGTTGAGCATTTTATTGCTTGCTTATGGCCTTATACAGCTCATTGAGTGCGGTATTAGTGCCAGCATCGGTTTGTGGTGGTAAATAGACAGCGACAAAAAATGTGGTAAATAGTGTGGTCTACAGCTTATCATGAGATACTCTACCTCAGGCAAGCAAAACATTGAGAGTTTCATAATATAATAATAATATTAGATTTTGTTATTGACAAAAAGACACAGACCACCAGCCCTTATAGCTGTTCTGTCTTGTATATTATCTGTATCGTCGTTCAGCCACGACTCGGTGAAAACATAAGATATTTAAGTTTTTAACGTCTCGTTGTTAGGATAGTCTCGAACGGAGCTCATCCAGTTTATTCTCCAGTGATCGGAAGTTGGCCAATAGGACGGATGATAGAGGTGGGATACCCACTCGCCGTTAAATTCTCACAAGGCACCCGGACCTGGATCCCCTGTATCAGTGTCTCTTCTTCATGCAAAAGACTGGGATTTGAGCCCGGTGTGGTATCAGCAGTAAAGAACAAAATATTTTTTCCAGTTCGAGGTGATTAATCGCTGTTCTGATATCCAGAAGCTCTTTTCAGTCATAAGCGATGGTGGCAGAAACATTATGTAAGAAAATAAGTTACAAGTAATATGAAAAAAAACGCATAAAGTAGCACAATTGGTTAGGAGCCCGTAAAACGGCAGCCATCTCCTCCGGCGCCACGGTAACTGACTATTCGCATTGAAATCTGTCGCAAATTGGATGGAAACCTAGCTACTCTGGGACATCAGTAGCTGGTAATATTTTGCTGAAAAATAGGTACAGGAACACTAAATTAAAGCTATGTACTGCAATAATTGGTTTAAACAGAGTTCAGTAGTGTCTGTTTGTTGATTTGCATTCTGTGAGAGATAATCTATTTGCATTGAAGACGTAAAGACTACATGAAACTCATCGTCATCATACGGTTGAATTAAGTTTGACTTTCAAGCACACTCCAGAATAATCGCGTTGTAGACATGAAATGACTCATTAAATAATAGGACTTTCCTTTCCTCTGTGAGGTATATATCACTGGTTTATTTTCTTTACTGCCGCATCAAAATTGATAGAATCTAACGCAGCATAAAGTTGACGTCATTCAACAATTTTTCTCTTTTAGAAATTTTTCAAACGACAATCGCGTTCCTTTCATATCGCCCTCTAAGCCTTAACATTAACATTAAAGAGCCACAGCCAGGCACAGTTATCAAGCTTTATCTTTAAAGAAAGGACATCCTGTTGGGTTTATTTAGAAGCAGAGATGGTGACTCGGATATCACTGGCTCTGTGGGGAGGTTGAGGTCAGGGTGAGAGCCCAGGATCCAAGTTAATGACCAAGGTTACTCATACTGCACAGCTCTGTGGGGAAAACTCATTAAGGTGTGCTGAAGCTTAGCCTAGCAATGAGTCAGGACCAATTCAAACAGTTGCAGCGCTGGTAAAGGACATGTCATGAACTGAGCTCGTCTTTAGAAGTCGTCAACAACAAATTAACTCATTGATGTTTACGTTGATAAACTGTATGACTTTAGGGTCTGAATATTAACACGTGAAGTTGTTAATTGGTATACAGCTAGCACCTAGCCTAGCAGCACCTAGCCTAGCAGCACCTAGCCTAGCAGCACCTAGCCTAGCAGCACCTAGCCTAGCAGCATATAACAGACTCAACCTAGCATAGAACCTTCTACCATAGCATCATCTACCATAGCATAGCACCATGTAGCCTACCATAGCACCATCTATCCTACCATAGCACCATCTACCCTAGCATAGCATCATGTAGCCTACCATAGCAGCATCTATCCTAGCATAGCACCATCTATCCTAGCATAGCACCATGTAGCCTAACATAGCACCATCTACCCTAGCATAGCACCATCTACCCTAGCATAGCACCATCTACCCTAGCGTAGTACCATCTACCCTAGCGTAGCACCATGTAGCCTAGCATAGCACCATGTAGCCTACCATAGCACCATGTAGCCTACCATAGCACCATGTAGCCTAGCATAGCATCATGTAGCCTACCATAGCACCATCTATCCTAGCATTGCACCATGTAGCCTAACATAGCACCATCTATCCTAGTATAGCACAATCTATCCTAGCATAGCACCATGTAGCCTAACATAGCACCATCTACCCTACCATAGCACCATGTAGCCTAGCATACATTTCCTCTGAGAGTCAGCTGAAAGGAGCATGAAGAGCCAGGAGATAAATCACATTTCCTCACGCTGTATTTTACGGAGGAGGTGAGGTTCAGACACTCGATGATACAGGAGAAGTGGTTTTATATTCCACCTTTAACGCAACAACACTACTGGTGAACAAAAGCAAAGGTGGCCCTGAGAGAGAACAGAAAGCGAGGGGAGAGTATCCTTCTCAATAACCAGGAAGTGGAGAAGTGAGTTCACTATGACCCTCTGTCTGTAAGCATGTGACTAAAGTAAGAAGTTAGCTTGGTAGTTCGTATGGTAGCTGGGAATAGATTGGAGAGTTAGCCTGGTAGCTGGGAATAGATTGGCCTGGTAGCTGGGAATAGATTGAAGAGTCAGCCTGGTAAAGTTACCTGTTCTGTGTCTGAGATGACTTTTATTTAACTAGGCAAATCATTTTTTAAGAACAAATTCTTATTTACGATGACGGCCTACTCCGGCTGAACCCGGACAACGCTGAGCCAATTGTGCGCCACCCTATGGGAATCCCAATCACGGCCGGTTGTGATAGAGCATGGATTCAAACCAGGGAGTCTGTAGTGACGCCTGTAGCACTGAGATGAAGTGCCTTTAGACCGCTGCGCCACTCGGGAGCCTGAGGAACGGAGGGGTGATGTAACACTGGTAGAGTTACCTGCTCTGTGTTTGAGAACGGAGGGATGATGTAATGGCCACGAGATAGAAGTTGTTTTTCTTTGATGCATGTATACTGACTTCGTGTCCTGTAGGTGTTCTCTGCTTTGTCAGAAGTCTTATTGGACAACAGACCATCTCTCTACGGACGTCTCACTCCACATTGTAAGTCAATAATAATGTTTGTACACTGTGGTTTAAAAAAAAAAAAAAAAACACATTAAATAAAACCAACATTGTTTTCTGTACCAACTACCAAAGCCAATTCTGACCCTTATGTCCCTTAGACTTGTGGAGGGCAGAAATAATGATTTCCTTATTTGGTATGCATTTTTCTCTCCTTTGTCCTGTCTCTCCTTCTCCTTCCTCCTATTCCTCTCTCTACATTTCCTTCCTTCGCGCCGTGGCGTGGTGACTTATTAACAGTCAGCCTGCGCTGAGCGGTGTGCTGTACTGAACACACACGCTGCTCTCTATCTTAACGAATACACAGACAGGAAGCCTTTATCAAATACACAGACAGGAAACCTTTATCAAATACACAGACAGGAAACCTTACCAAATACACAGACAGGAAACCTTTATCAAATACACAGACAGGACACCTTTATCAAATACACAGACAAGAAACCTTTATCAAATACACAGACAGGAAACCTTACCAAATACACAGACAGGAAACCTTATCCAATACACAGACAGCAAACCTTATCCAATACACAGACAGGAAACCTTTATCAAATACACAGACAATAAACCTTTATCAAATACACAGACAGGAAACCTTACCAAATACACAGACAGGAAACCTTTATCAAATACACAGACAGGAAACCTTTATCAAATACACAGACAGGAAACCTTATCAAATACACAGACAAGAAACCTTATCCAATACACAGACAGGAAACCTTATCAAATACACAGACAGGAAACCTTTATCAAATACACAGACAGCAAACCTTATCCAATACACAGACAGCAAACCTTATCAAATACACAGACAGGAAACCTTTATCAAATACACAGACAGGAAACCTTTATCAAATACAGACAGGAAACCTTATCAAATACACAGACAAGAAACCTTATCCAATACACAGACAAGAAACCTTTATCAAATACACAGACAAGAAACCTTTATAAAATACACAGACAAGAAACCTTTATAAAATACACAGACAGGAAACCTTCAGACAAGAAATCTCAGACAGGAAACCTTTATCAAATACACAGACAGGAAACCTTATCAAATACACAGACAGGAAACCTTTATCAAAAATACAGACAGGAAAACTTTATCAAATACACAGACAGGAAACATTTATCAAATACACAGACAGGAAACCTTATCAAATACACAGACAGGAAACCTTTATCAAATACACAGACAGGAAACCTTATCAAATACACAGACAGGAAACCTTTATCAAAATCTCAGACAGGAAACCTTTATCAAATACACAGACAGGAAACCTTTATCAAATACACAGACAGGAAACCTTATCAAATACACAGACAGGAAACCTTATCAAATACACAGACAGGAAACCTTATCAAATACACAGACAGGAAACCTTATCAAATACACAGACAGGAAACCTTATCAAATACACAGACAGGAAACCTTATCAAATACACAGACAGGAAACCTTTATCAAATACACAGACAGGAATTAGAAAAACATCCTGGTGAGTTAGACTGTCAGGCAGGTGAATAATTAGTTTGTCACCATTTCCCTCTATTGTAATGGAAAGTGGTTGAGTACCTCTGAAACAGGAAGATGAGAATACTGGAAGACACTCGCTAAACATCATTTATTTTATCTCTGTCTCTCTCTTTGACGTGGTTAGGGTAGGACCCATGAGCAGAGAAGAGAACCAGACGAAGAACAGGTGTTGAGAGTAAAAGTAAATACTTCACTGGAAAAAGTTCAAAACTAGGTACAAAGTAAAACTGCGAAAAACAACAAACAATATGACTCAATAACTACCCAGGAGACAACGCACACAGCAAAGAATCAAGCTTCTGGAAAGGGTAACAGAAAACACACCTCTCTAAAAGGATATCACCTGAGTGGTCATTATAGTCTCTATGGCTGCTCTCTGGTGACAAGTTGAACCATGACAGGTCTCTGCTGCCCTCTGGTGACAGGTTGAACCATGACAGGTCTCTGGTGACAGGTGGAACCATGACAGGTCTCTGGTGACAGGTGGAACCATGACAGGTCTCTGGTGACAGGTAGAACTATGACAGGTCTCTGATGACAGGTAGAACTATGACAGGTCTCTGGTGACAGGTTGAACCATGACAGGTCTCTGGTGACAGGTGGAACCATGACAGGTCTCTGATGACAGGTTGAACCATGACAGGTCTCTGATGACAGGTTGAACCATGACAGGTCTCTGGTGACAGGTGGAACCATGACAGGTCTCTGATGACAGGTAGAACCATGACAGGTCTCTGGTGACAGGTAGAACTATGACAGGTCTCTGGTGACAGGTTGAACCATGACAGGTCTCTGATGACAGGTAGAACTATGACAGGTCTTTGATGACAGGTAGAACTATGACAGGTCTCTGGTGACAGGTGGAACCATGACAGGTCTTTGATGACAGGTAGAACTATGACAGGTCTCTGGTGACAGGTGGAACCATGACAGGTCTCTGGTGACAGGTAGAACTATGACAGGTCTCTGGTGACAGGTAGAACTATGACAGGTCTTTGATGACAGGTAGAACTATGACAGGTCTCTGGTGACAGGTGGAACCATGACAGGTCTCTGGTGACAGGTAGAACTATGACAGGTCTCTGGTGACAGGTAGAACTATGACAGGTCTCTGGTGACAGGTGGAACCATGACAGGTCTCTGATGACAGGTAGAACTATGACAGGTCTCTGGTGACAGGTAGAACTATGACAGGTCTCTGGTGACAGGTGGAACCATGACAGGTCTCTGATGACAGGTAGAACTATGACAGGTCTCTGCTGCCCTCTGGTGACAGGTAGAACTATGACAGGTCTCTGGTGACAGGTGGAACCATGACAGGTCTCTGATGACAGGTAGAACTATGACAGGTCTCTGATGACAGGTTGAACCATGACAGGTCTCTGGTGACAAGTTGAACCATGACAGGTCTCTGCTGCCCTCTGGTGACAGGTGGAACCATGACAGGTCTCTGGTGACAGGTAGAACTATGACAGGTCTCTGCTGTCCTCTGGTGACAGGTGGAACCATGACAGATCTCTGCTGTCCTCTGGTGACAGGTGGAACCATGACAGATCTCTGCTGTCCTCTGGTGACAGGTGGAACCATGACAGATCTCTGCTGTCCTCTGGTGACAGGTGGAACCATGACAGATCTCTGCTGTCCTCTGGTGACAGGTGGAACCATGACAGATCTGTTCCTCCAGATGATTCTTCAGTGTCTGTCTTAATAACGTCCCTGACCACATCCACAATAACACCTTACTATACTAACAAATGAATCATTTCATCTTGGCCTCGATGAATCGCACAGGCACATCATTTTCACGCACTACCATGACCGCATGGCTTTAAGATGGATGATGTAATTCCACCTTGCTTTGCTGTAACATAGTTACAGTAAATTGGTATAGTCAAGGCTCTAACGTATGTATAGTTTTGTGCATAGGGAAGCGAACTGTACTGATAAGAGAGTAGTGGATTGTCTAGCCCTGAGCAATGAAGACTCTGGACTCTCCTTGAATGCTTCTGCGTATTTCCTGCGGCTGGGATCACTACCTCTGGTCGGCTGTTCTGGAATAAAACCAGATTAACTATTGAGGAATCACTGTCTCTGGTCGACTGTTCTGGAATAATACCAGATTAACTATTGAGGGATCACTGTCTCTGGTCGCCTGTTCAGGAATAATACCAGATTAACAATTGAGGGATCACTGTCTCTGGTCGCCTGTTCTGGAATAAAACCAGATTAACTATTGTCATCTTCTACTTCATATAAAATTGAGGCAACAGCCAGACAGTAAATTGTAGGGGCTTGTTTTTAAGTTAGTTAGTATATGAACACCAGTCTGGTATGTTTATATTGATCTATAACCATTCAAAGGAAACAATCATTAGGTGTGTGAGTCTAAATTCAGTTTTTTGTTTTTGTGATTATATGGCAGTTTCTTTTAGTAGTCAGCAGACTGTCAGACAGACGGAAACACACACACACACACACACACACACACACACACACACACACACACACACACACACACACACACACACACACACACACACACACACACACACACACACACACACACACACACACACACACACACACACACACACACACATACACACACACACACTCTTGCGGGTAATATTAGGCCTACCTACCTGAGATGCTCTCAATACAGGCACAATATCTCTCCCCATTAGCCTGTTAGCCATGCTACCCTGTACAGTAGACCAGTTAACTCCATACAATTGTGTTAGAGCAATTCTCCACTTCCAGGTCTCCCAGCAGACCAGTTAACTACATACAGCAAATGTTTATACATTGAGTGTACCAAACATTAGGAACACCTTCCTAATATTGAGTTTCACACGCTTTCGCCCTCAGAACAGCCTCAATTAGTCGGAGCATGGACTCTACAAGGTGTTGAAAGAGTACCACAGGGGATGCTGGTCCCATGTTGACTCCAATACTTCACCACAGTTGTGTCCAGTTGTCTGGATGTCCTTTGGGTGGTGGATCGTTCTTCACACACACATGGTAAACTGTTGAGTGTGTAAAACCCAGCTGTGTTGCAGTCAAAATACGCTGCGCCTGGCACCTACTAGCATACCCTGTTCAGAGGCACTTCAATCTGTTGTCTTGCCCGTTCACCCTCTGAATGGTACATATTCAACTAGCTTTAAAAATTCCTTCTTCAACCTGTCCTCTCCTCCCCTTCAACTTCACTGATTGAAGTGGATTTAACAGGTGACATCATTAAGGGATCATAGCTTTCACTTGGTCAGGCTATGTCATGGAAAGAGCAAGTTTTTCTAACGTTTTGTAAACTCAGCATAGAGGAGGCAGTGTCACAGTAAATCCCTTCCCTCAGTCAGTAAGCACTGTGTTTCCTGTTGGGTTATTTATTCACGTGAAGGATGTGTTAGGATTGGCTTGTTCTCTATCTAGTCTTTATTGATGGTTTATTATGGTAGTAGTCTCTTTTATCTTTGTCATAAAATAATTCTCACTGTTCTTTAATATGTAATACTCGATAGTAGCCTATTATTAGCCTTCTCTTTCCATCTCTCTCTCCCTCTCTCTCCCCATCTCGATCCCCTCTCTCTCTCTCTCCCCATCTCCACCCCCCTCTCTCTCTCTCTCCCCATCTCCACCCCCTTCTGTCTCTCTCCATCTCCACCCCCCGCTCTCTACACTCTCCCCATCTCCACCCCCCTCTCTCTCTCTCTCCCCATCTCCACCCTCGCTCTTTCTCACTCTCCCCATCTCCACCCCCTTCTGTCTCTCTCTCCCCATCTCCACCCCCCGCTCTCTACACTCTCCCCATCTCCACCCCCCTCTCTCTCTCTCTCCCCATCTCCACCCTCGCTCTTTCTCACTCTCCCCATCTCCACCCCCTTCTGTCTCTCTCTCCCCATCTCCACCCCCCGCTCTCTACACTCTCCCCATCTCCACCCCCCTCTCTCTCTCTCCCCATCTCCACCCTCGCTCTTTCTCACTCTCCCCATCTCCACCCCCTTCTGTCTCTCTCCATCTCCACCCCCCGCTCTCTACACTCTCCCCATCTCCACCCCCCTCTCTCTCTCTCTCCCCATCTCCACCCTCGCTCTTTCTCACTCTCCCCATCTCCACCCCCTTCTGTCTCTCTCTCCCCATCTCCACCCCCCGCTCTCTACACTCTCCCCATCTCCACCCCCCTCTCTCTCTCTCTCCCCATCTCCACCCTCGCTCTTTCTCACTCTCCCCATCTCCACCCCCTTCTGTCTCTCTCCATCTCCACCCCCCGCTCTCTACACTCTCCCCATCTCCACCCCCCTCTCTCTCTCTCTCCCCATCTCCACCCTCGCTCTTTCTCACTCTCCCCATCTCCACCCCCTTCTGTCTCTCTCTCCCCATCTCCACCCCCCGCTCTCTACACTCTCCCCATCTCCACCCCCCTCTCTCTCTCTCTCCCCATCTCCACCCTCGCTCTTTCTCACTCTCCCCATCTCCACCCCCTTCTGTCTCTCTCTCCCCATCTCCACCCCCCGCTCTCTACACTCTCCCCATCTCCACCCCCCTCTCTCTCTCTCTCCCCATCTCCACCCTCGCTCTTTCTCACTCTCCCCATCTCCACCCCCTTCTGTCTCTCTCTCCCCATCTCCACCCCCCGCTCTCTACACTCTCCCCATCTCCACCCCCCTCTCTCTCTCTCTCCCCATCTCCACCCTCGCTCTTTCTCACTCTCCCCATCTCCACCCCCTTCTGTCTCTCTCCATCTCCACCCCCCGCTCTCTACACTCTCCCCATCTCCACCCCCCTCTCTCTCTCTCTCCCCATCTCCACCCTCGCTCTTTCTCACTCTCCCCATCTCCACCCCCTTCTGTCTCTCTCTCCCATCTCCACCCCCCGCTCTCTACACTCTCCCCATCTCCACCCCCCTCTCTCTCTCTCTCCCCATCTCCACCCTCGCTCTTTCTCACTCTCCCCATCTCCACCCCCTTCTGTCTCTCTCTCCTCATCTCCACCCCCCGCTCTCTACACTCTCCCCATCTCCACCCCCCTCTCTCTCTCTCTCCCCATCTCCACCCTCGCTCTTTCTCACTCTCCCCATCTCCACCCCCCTTCTCTCTCTCTCTCCCCATCTCCACCCCCCTCTCTCTCTCTCTCCCCATCTCCACCCCCCGCTCTCTACACTCTCCCCATCTCCACCCCCTTCTGTCTCTCTCTCCCCATCTCCACCCTCGCTCTTTCTCACTCTCCCCATCTCCACCCCCTTCTGTCTCTCTCTCCCCATCTCCACCCCCCGCTCTCTACACTCTCCCCATCTCCACCCCCCTCTCTCTCTCTCTCCCCATCTCCACCCCCCGCTCTCTACACTCTCCCCATCTCCACCCCCCTCTCTCTCTCTCTCCCCATCTCCACCCTCGCTCTTTCTCACTCTCCCCATCTCCACCCCCTTCTGTCTCTCTCTCCCCATCTCCACCCCCCGCTCTCTACACTCTCCCCATCTCCACCCCCCTCTCTCTCTCTCTCCCCATCTCCACCCCCCGCTCTCTACACTCTCCCCATCTCCACCCCCCTCTCTCTCTCTCTCCCCATCTCCACCCCCCTCTCTCTCTCTCTCCCCATCTCCACCCCCCTCTCTCTCTCTCTCCCCATCTCCACCCTCGCTCTCTCTACACTCTCCCCATCTCCATCCCCTTCTGTCTCTCTCCATCTCCACCCCCCCTCTCTCTCTTGCCATCGC